>NC_136790.1:12013135-12022616 GCF_951216825.1 Electrona antarctica
AAATGTCATTCCTACGTATGTTCTATCACCTTGGTTAAATGTCATTCCTACGTATGTTCTATCACCTTGGTTAAATGTCATTCCTACGTATGTTCTATCACCTTGGTTAAATGTCATTCCTACGTATGTTCTATCACCTTGGTTAAATGTCATTCCTACGTATGTTCTATCACCTTGGTTAAATGTCATTCCTACGTATGTTCTATCACCTTGGTTAAATGTCATTCCTACGTATGTTCTATCACCTTGGTTAAATGTCATTCCTACGTATGTTCTATCACCTTGGTTAAATGTCATTCCTACGTATGTTCTATCACCTTGGTTAAATGTCATTCCTACGTATGTTCTATCACCTTGGTTAAATGTCATTCCTACGTATGTTCTATCACCTTGGTTAAATGTCATTCCTACGTATGTTCTATCACCTTGGTTAAATGTCATTCCTACGTATGTTCTATCACCTTGGTTAAATGTCATTCCTACGTATGTTCTATCACCTTGGTTAAATGTACGGCTGGCCGATATGGACCTAGTCAAATAACACATTTGTTTTTCACTGTGACTATAAAATTATATTGAGACCATAATAAAAGTCCAGCTACTGTACAAGCTCACAACATGTCACGATGCCACACTTAATCACTTATGCCAATTATAGATATATCGATATATTAGATAATGCTATATTGTTCAACCCTAGTTAAATGTCTCTCAATTATATTACAATACAAGATCCATTCATGTGAAAGGCTGAATAAATAAACTGTGAAGTAACAGGAAAAGGAAAACCAGTCAGTCAGCCAGTCAGCCCGTCAGTCAGCCAGTCAGTCCGTCAGTCAGCCAGTCAGTCAGCCAGTCAGCCAGTCAGCCAGTCAGTCCGTCAGTCAGCCAGTCAGCCAGTCAGCCCGTCAGTCAGCCAGTCAGCCAGTCAGTCAGCCAGTCAGCCAGTCAGTCAGTCAGCCAGTCAGCCCGTCAGTCAGCCAGTCAGCCAGTCAGTCAGCCAGTCAGTCAGCCAGTCAGCCAGCCAGTCAGCCAGTCAGTCAGCCAGTCAGTCAGCCAGTCAGCCAGCCAGTCAGTCAGCCCGTCAGTCAGTCAGTCAGCCAGCCAGTCAGTCAGCCCGTCAGTCAGCCAGTCAGTCAGTCAGTCAGTCAGCCAGCCAGTCAGTCAGCCCGTCAGTCAGCCAGTCAGCCAGCCAGTCAGTCAGCCCGTCAGTCAGTCAGTCAGCCAGTCAGCCAGTCAGCCAGTCAGCCAGTCAGCCTGTCAGTCAGCCAGTCAGTCCGTCAGTCAGCCAGTCAGCCAGTCAGTCAGCCAGTCAGCCAGTCAGTCTGTCAGTCAGTCACCCAGTCAGCCAGTCAGTCAGCCAGTCAGCCAGTCAGTCAGCCCGTCAGTCAGCCAGTCAGCCAGTCAGTCAGTCAGTCAGCCAGTCAGCCAGTCAGTCAGCCAGTCAGTCACCCAGTCAGCCAGTCAGTCAGCCAGTCAGCCAGTCAGTCAGCCCGTCAGTCCGTCAGTCAGCCAGTCAGCCAGTCAGTCAGTCAGTCAGTCAGTCAGTCAGCCAGTCAGTCAGCCAGCCAGCCCGTCAGTCAGCCAGTCAGCCAGTCAGTCAGCCAGTCAGCCAGTCAGCCAGTCAGTGAGCCAGTCAGCCAGTCAGTCAGCCAGTCAGCCAGTCAGTGAGCCAGTCAGCCAGCCAGTCAGCCAGTCAGTCAGCCAGTCAGCCAGTCAGTGAGCCAGTCAGCCAGTCAGTCAGTCAGCCAGCCAGTCAGCCAGTCAGTGAGCCAGTCAGCCAGTCAGCCAGTCAGTGAGCCAGTCAGCCAGTCAGTCAGTCAGCCAGCCAGTCAGCCAGTCAGTCAGTCAGCCAGCCAGCCAGTCAGCCAGTCAGTCAGTCAGCCAGTCAGCCAGTCAGCCCGTCAGTCAGCCAGTCAGCCAGTCAGCCAGTCAGCCAGTCAGCCAGTCAGCCAGCCCGTCAGTCAGCCAGTCAGCCAGTCAGCCAGTCAGTCAGCCAGTCAGTCAGTCAGCCCGTCAGTCAGTCAGTCAGCCAGCCAGTCAGCCAGTCAGCCAGTGAGTCAGCCAGTCAGTCCGTCAGTGAAGTGATGCAGGAAATAGTGGAATGAAAACCAGGAAAGCATCTACTATGAAAATGTGGGGTGTGAAATTGAAACATCTTCCTTAACTGCATGTAACATCAAAAGATCCGTGCACGCCTTGTAAACAAGAAATAAGACGAGGCATGGAAAACCCTCCGACACCACCACCCATTAAAACACATCCTAGCATATCCTGTTGCTGACTACTGAATAGTACTAGCCATAGGCATGGCCTGTAAAATGTCTGTTATTACTATTATTACAACACCCCACACATACACACACTTAAATGACAGGGTTTCAAATGAAGTCTTCCGACTAATGCTCACTTAGGGACACTGCGGAGGGCCCCGCGCCTCGCAGACCGAATTAGTAAGTATCATGTTGTAAAAGCAAATCCTGATTTATGCATCTGCACCAAAGTGTAGGGCAACGTGTAGATTCAACAAAAAATATCTATTTTCAATGGTGTACTTGAGTAAATTCTCTGTACTTTACCTAACAAATAAATATTTTGACTCCAGTATATTTCCTTCCAAGGAAAAAAGAACATTATGAATTAACCACTATTAAACCATTTAGGCCTGACGTCGAAATAAAAAAAACGTTCGCTCTTAAAGAATATATATTCAGATTTCAGATTTGTGTCGCATTTTTACGGTTTTTCAAAAATAGCAGACCTACAAGCTCGTAGCGCGCCACTCGGTGGCACGCTATGAGCTTGTAGATCTGCTATTTTTCAATAGCTAAAGTATAACATAATGCTTAGTTAAAACTGTCTAGAATGGGTTAAATATAGTGAAAATAGAAGATCTAAAAAGTTGTGAGATCTTTTTTGAAAATGTCTTTCTTTTTCTTTTACCAGCATTTTATCATGAGCATTATGAGTGAGGACCAATTATATGAAAATGGGTGAAGTCATCCTGTATTTTTTTTAAGCAAGCACACATTTGACGGAGCAACTTTCACTTATGATTGAGTAATATTTGACCACGAATATGTATCTCAATTACTACTATTTTTACAAAACTCAATTACTACTATTTTATCCACACGCACATGGGTACAGCCAGTGGCGTGCACAGACATTTAGAGGGGCAGGTGCTCAAGTTAAAAAAGGGCACCTTGTGCAGCGCGTGGAACCGGCCGGTTGCCTTAATCCATTTTGGGCGGGAACCCCTTTTGGTGTTAGCATTATGTTATGCTTTAGCTATTGAAAAATAGCAGATCTACAAGCTCATAGCGCGCCACCGAGTGGCGCGCTATGAGCTTGTAGGTCTGCTATTTTCGAAAAACAAAAAAGAAAAAAAAGAAAAGAAAAAGTTATTTTTCCCCTTTTTTTTCAAAAGGGCACATTGCCAAAAGGGCAGGGGGTGCTCTAGCACCCCCTAGTGTCTATCTGTGCACGCCACTGGGTACAGCAGCAATCACAAAGCAGGTGTGTCTTTTCTACACCTTCAGACCGTTTCATAGTCCAGGTCGTTTTATCTCAAAGTCAGTGATGCTGTATTGTTGCACCGTATTGTTCTCATCCCGAGAGACACTGACTGACAATTCTTTTTCTGAACAAAGGGAGTCTACCAACGCGCCTCAAGTCTAAAACGGCTGATCCGGTGCTTCACAGGTACAAGGACTGGAGTTGCAGAAGGAGAAGAGACTGGAGCAGCACGGACAACGTTTCAACCTTGCAGTTCATGACTCTGATGAAGACCGCAAGGTCGAAACGTTAGTCTTTTGTATACTTTAGCACCTAAATAAAAGGCTCTAAATGTCCGTGCTGCTCCAGTCTCTTCTCCTTCTACAATTCTTTTTCTGTTTGTATAAAAGCAGAAGCAAACGGATGCATCACAAACGCTGGGTCTCGGGACTTAGGAGGTGTTTTACTGTGGCTCACTGTGCTCCTCCAGGCCTCCGTTCCCTGACCACCACTAAACTAAACCAACCCCACGTCACCACACATCACCCGGAGAGGCTTGTCACTGCTGTATGTCAACACAGCCAAAGTAAAGTCAACCTAAAAAGTCAACAATAACAGTGGTAGAGTAATATAGATCGGTGGTTCCCAAAAAAATTTAGCCCGTGACCCAAAAAGAGAGATTAGACGTTTGCCCCGGGGACCCAAACTAGTGAAAATAGCAGATCTACAAGCACACAATGCGTCGCTTATGAGCTTGTAGATCGGCTATTTTAACTACTTCTTAAATATTTGTTTTCTAAATTATGAGACTATTTAGATTTTTCTTTTATTTCTTCCTGAAATTGCTGAAAAGATCTTTGAGTTTTGTTTTCAATTCATTGGCCTGGGCAGCATTCCTTTTGGGGTTTATGATCCGGTCGGAAGCGGATGATATCTCTACGTCATGTTGTAGTCATTGTTTAGCGGATGATATCGCTACGTCATGTTGTAGTCATTGTTTTGTAGTCATCAGGCAGGAACCAATCAATCTGGAACTTCCTTTTCCCTCAAACTGATTTTTCTCAATAAAAGCCGCAGCCTATACGAGAGCTTTTATTGTTATTCTTCCAGGTTGAGGGATGTCCCAGTGGGGACATCTCTTCTAGGACAGATACTTCCACAGGTCACTCTGGCTCTGTTGGACAAAAGGACGTGATACAGCCCCATCCTGCTGCCTGTCCATTCCACTCTATGCTGCTCTATGGCCATGGAACACTAAACTACAGCGCTCACATTGGCCCCTTGTAAAAGGACCAATTTATGACACGTCTCGTTTCTCTTCTGTATGTGACTGCACGGCGTGAGTTTGTGTGTTAGTGCATGTGTGTGTGCGTGCATGTGTGTGTGCGTGCATGTGTGTGTGTGTGCGTGCATGTGTGTGCGTGCGTGCGTGCGTGCGTGCGTGCGTGCGTGCGTGCGTGCGTGCGTGCGTGTGTGTGCGTGCACGCACGTGAGTGTATGACTATGTGTATGTGAGAGAGATATCTAATCCATCTATTGACGTAGACATGACACACTCACATAAAACCCGCCAACAGAAAACTCCAACACATCTTTGGAACACGTCGGGCCATATAAACAACACTCATCTGAAAGTACTTTGTTCCTGTTCCTCTGTTCCCCAGCCTCTGTATCTCTTTCTTTTGCCTTTCACTCATTCTCCCTATAGCCTATCCTACCTTCATCCTCTCTCTCTCTCTCTCTCTCTCTCTCTGTCTCTCTGTCTCTCTCTCTCTCTCTCTCTCTCTCTCTCTCTCTGTCCCCTTCTTTCTTAATTCCCCTTGCCGGCATCTCTCTCTCTCTCTCTCTCTCTCTCTCACACACACACACACACACACACACACACACACACACACACACACACACACACACACACACACACACACACACACACACACACACACACACACACACACACACACACACACACACACACACACACACACACACACACACACACACACACACACACACACACACACACACACACACACACACACACACACACACACACACACACACACACACACACACACACACTTTCTCCTCCACCCTCTCTCTCTCTCTCTTCATTCCTGCTCCTACGACCTCTCCCTCCCTCTCTCGCTCCATCTCTCTCTTGCCCCTCCCCCTCCTGGCAGGCCAGCTATAGCAGTCGAGGTGGGTGTTCTCGGGGCTGTTATGACTTGGGAGACGATAATGGCAGCTATAATGTAGCCAGCCGTTCCTGATGTGGCTGGGCTTGTGGGGGATTCTGTTGTGTTAGGGCCAGAGACGGAGGAGGAGGGAGGGAGGGAGGGGGCGTGGGGGGAGAGGAGGCGGGGCTATGGCGACTAGCCAACCAGAGACAAGATTTTACCTTGTTTTTTTCTTCTTTTTTTTCTCTCCTTTCTTCGCCCACTAACTTTTTTCTGTGCCTTGTTGTTTTCCTTCGCTGGTAAACTTTGTTTTTAAATTCTGCCTTTGTTTTTGTAACCCCCTCCCCTAAAACTGAGACCCTCCTCTTTACCCCCCCCCCCCCCCCTTCTCCACACACACACCCATACACACCACCCCCACCTCACACGTATCTTTTTTTTCTTTTTTTTTCTACCCCAGACTGTAGGAATTCCTCACAGCTGCTGTAATGTGATTGGGGCTGATGGTACGAACTGAGATATCACTGTAATTTACTGTAAGCCCTGCTCACTGACGCACAGCAGCACTGCCACAAGTTGGAACTGCTTAAAAACCTTTGCTTAATTATTATTCTCATTAGACGAATGTCATTTTGAAGACAAACACTGCCTATAAGAACACAGCATCACGACTAAAGTGCAAGCTACGGACAAACAATATCCTGCATTTTATACGTCAAAGGTGCTGTGTTAGACAGCCAACAGACGTTAAAATGTTTTACACACAATTTCACACGCTAGCAAATGTCTGCCATTCTCCTTAGTGCTTTGAGCTACAAGCCACGCAACAGAGATTCGAAGTGACGATAAATTACGAAAGGCTGTTGTTAGAAACAAAGTCTGACTACAATTATCCATCATAAAAATGCTAAGCAGCGAAAACAGTACAGAGAAACTAAATAATAGAATAGAATAGAATAGAATAACCTGGGCTTCTTAATCCATTCTGGGCGGGAACCCCTTTTGGTGTTTTAACTAAGCATTATGTTATACTTTAGCTATTGAAAAATAGCAGATCTACAAGCTCATAGCGCGCCACCGAGTGGCGCGCTACGAGCTTGTAGGTCTGCTATCTTTGAATATATATTCTTTCAGAAGACTTTTTTTCTTTATTTCGACATCAGGCCTAAATCATCGTCTGGGAGCCGATGCACCCATAGCCCATCATAATGAAAAACGAAAGAAAGAAACAAACTATTTATGATGAGTGGAGATTGAGGGGGTATAGAGTGGACTATACAATGCGTCATTGGGGTTAGAGCCAGGGCATTGAAAGTTTAGGGACTACCTTTGCCCTTAAACGGGTGTTTACCAAGCATTAGATGTGTGGTTTATGCAGTCAACACCGTAACCCATGTTTCAACCCACCGTGCGTTGACTCACACCTAACATACTCCTGTGCACTGTGCAGCGCTGTGCTGTCTGTGCACTGACTGAGGAAGTCTTCCCTACTCTGGGGTTCACAGATCCCTGGCTGAATGGCAACACAGACACGTTGATCCCTTGTTGCTACACGGAGCCGAGTGACTGATGACAGACAAGCGGGGTCACTGTGGGCCGCCCCCGCCGGGTGGCTACACAGAGCAGTGGTGGAAAATGTACTCGACATTTTTTGTACTTGAGTAAAAGTACAAATGTATCGGTATCAAAATGTAGAAAGTGTACTGCAGAATGTCTCATTTCAAGTTTTCAAATGTATAAAAGTCTTTTGAAAATATAGCAGATCTACAAGCTTCGAAACCGGAAAGCAAAAAAAAACAGAACAGTGGTACGCAAAATATTGTTGCTGTCGGGCCCTATCTCAATATTGTAACTTTTAAATTAATGTAAATTGTAAATTTAATGCCCTGCTTCATCATACAAGAAGTGTTGCACAAAAGCCAAACTTTTCACTATTTTATATAATTCTTTAAATAGTAATAAAAAATGTCTTTGGACATACAAGATTTCCACCCGACACAGCAACACGTAAACTCGTAAAGCGGTGTTGCGTGCCGACAATAGCTGATCTACAAGCTCATCTGAGTTGTGATTGATTGATTAATTCTTTACTGACACAGAACCAGTGCACAAAAAAGGCTCAAGAGCTCATTTCCATTGTGGTCCTTTGGTGTAAACCAGTGTGAGCTACAGTAGTGAATGATGTGTTGTTTTGGGCATAAATCAGGCGGTGCAGTAGACCGCTGGTTCCCAAACCTTTTAGCCCGTGGCCCAAAAAATAAATGAGATATTCACCCCGGGACCCACTATAGTGGAAATACCAGATCTATAAGCTCACAACAGCTTAAAAACCAAATTTAGGAAACAAAAATGAAGGGGACCCATAACAATGTGTCCGCGACCCACACATGGGTCCCGACTCAAAGAGTGGAGCAGACGACAGAGAAGCTGCTGGGGTTGGTGGGTTGTAAAGCATTTAAATCTCCTTTAGGCAAGTCACCCAGAACCACTGTGTTTTGTTTTCTCCCAGAGCTAAATGAACTCTAGTTCTGACTGTGTGCCGCCATCCACTTGACTGAGCCGCCCCACCTGACTGTGTGCCGCCATCCACTTGACTGAGCCGCCCCTCCCCTGCTCAAGAGCACACAGACTCAGTAAGGGGAGAGCATCCGCCTATTCACTCACTACTGGACACGGGTATTTGAACCGACAACCTTCAGCCGAGGTACTCTCTCAGACTGAGGATTGTACAGTGTAGTGTACATGGGAGAGAGAGGTACTCTCTCAGACTGAGGATTGTACAGTGTAGTGTACATGGGAGAGAGAGGTACTCTCTCAGACTGAGGATTGTACAGTGTAGTGTACATGGGAGAGAGAGGTACTCTCTCAGACTGAGGATTGTACAGTGTAGTGTACATGGGAGAGAGGTACTCTCTCAGACTGAGGATTGTACAGTGTAGTGTACATGGGAGAGAGAGTACTCTCCCAGACTGAGGATTGTACAGTGTAGTGTACATGGGAGAGAGAGGTACTCTCTCAGACTGAGGATTGTACAGTGTAGTGTACATGGGAGAGAGAGGTACTCTCTCAGACTGAGGATTGTACAGTGTAGTGTACATGGGAGAGAGAGTACTCTCCCAGACTGAGGATTGTACAGTGTAGTGTACATGGGAGAGAGAGGTACTCTCTCAGACTGAGGATTGTACAGTGTAGTGTACATGGGAGAGAGGTACTCTCTCAGACTGAGGATTGTACAGTGTAGTGTACATGGGAGAGAGAGGTACTCTCCCAGACTGAGGATTGTACAGTGTAGTGTACATGGGAGAGAGAGAGAGGATTGTACAGTGTAGTGTACATGGGAGACAGAGGTACTCTCTCAGACTGAGGATTGTACAGTGTAGTGTACATGGGAGAGAGAGGTACTCTCTCAGACTGAGGATTGTACAGTGTAGTGTACATGGGAGAGAGAGCTGGTGACGGGGACACACGAGAGAGTCTTTTCTTCCCCTCCCATTTAGCTGAGTAAAAATCCTCAATGTTACTCTATCTATTGATTCTATTCTACAGTATTTGAATGTTTACAAATGGAACCAAAGGGAACCTTGGTTACATTTTGTACACTCCCGAATTTAATGTTATTGATTTTACAGTGTACACACCATAATATAGCAGCACTGCTGCCATTGTAAGAACCCGTTCAGCAGCTCCTGTATGGTTCCTCCACTGAGTCTTCAGCTTAGTATGGGCACCTCTATAATGGTTATATAAAGGTGCTGTTGGCACCTTTAGGATAGCGGCACCAAAAGAGGGTCCCACGTGCTTAATTG
>NC_136790.1:12022816-12142816 GCF_951216825.1 Electrona antarctica
TTAATGTCAACCCTCACCATGGAGGATGTCAGGTGGAAACCTTGTATGTCCCAAACCCATACTTTTTTTATTATCATTTTTTAAGACATTTTTAAAATTGTGAAAATAGAGCGTCGAAGTCCTGATGTCACTCCGCTCATCCCCTGGTTCACCGAAGTAATGTCTCTATGGAGAATAACATGGGGTCATCTTGAAATCGTCTCATATAAGCGTTGTGGTCCAAAAATAAACAAACTGTCTCGGCAGAATTGTCGGGGAGATGTCTATTTAATGGTTTATATTTATACATATTTCATGTAGTCTGTTTCTAGCGAAAATGTGACTAATTCAGCAGCAGCAACATTAGCGTTTTCTCTCACTCAGTTGATTATTCATATCCATATGAGTGAAACGGCTGGGATGACATCCCATCTTTTCAAACACAGTTCTTGAATGAGGATCTAAAATCCCCCTATGGGGATTACAATGCAAATAAAAAGTACATGAACCAGTGGACCTAGCGCCCCTCTACCGATATTGACGTCAGACTTCGGTTCTCTATAGCCGACACGACAACAGCAGAGCTGCACATTTTCACTACTTTTGTGCGACCCTCTTTTGTGCCCGAAGCAGGGCATTGATTCAAGACAAAAACATAAAAAGTTGAAATATGGACATAGAAGGATTCTTGTCCGACAGCGACAACGTTATTGTCAACCCACCACACCATCTTGGTAGCAGTGAAGCTACTAGGCGGCGTCATCATCTCACGCTGTTGCTTTTGCTGGGTAATTGAAGGCAGAAACGGAGGGAGAGAGAAAGAGAGGGTGACGTGGTAAGAGAGAAAGAAAAACGCCAAACAAACCAAGTATTTCATGAGCTGAAAGTTTGTACATGGTCACGGTTGAGATTGGTGTGGTGTGTGTGTGTGTGTGTGTGGGGGGGGGGGGGGGGGGCATTTGCGTTACAACAAGGACTGTAATTAAGCGATATTTGCATCTATAAAAAGGCCTAATCGCAGCTGACGGTAGAGGAGGGCACACACACCACACGCATGCGCGCACACACACACGCGCGCACACGCACACACGCATGCAAACACACACACACACACACACACACACACACACACACACACACACACACACACACACACACACACACACACACACACACACACCACACACACTTAGTTACGATGAGCTGCTCTCCTCATCAACACAAGGGTCTGTGAGAGATGTTAAACACAGGAGGGACAGCGCAGCACCACTGGAGGAATTGCAACAACCATGAAATTGCTTTTCAAACAACCAATTTACTGATTTAAATGGACAACATGTTCCAAACACCAAGAGGAATTGCATAGTGCTTTTGTCACAGGAATTTTGCTAAATGGATCTTCATGGCTGCCGTGCACACGTTGCCAAGACCAAATGCACCGCAACCAACAAACAGTTATAGAGTTTATGAGTGTGTGTGTGTGTGTGTGTGTGTGTGTGTGTGTGTGTGGTGCGTGTGTGAGTGCGTGCGTGCGTGCGTGCGTGCGTGCGTGCGTGCGTGTGTGCGTGCGTGCGTGCGTGCGTGCGTGCGTGCGTGCTCCGAATACTAATAGCTCTGTAATTTGGAACTTGTAAGTCAGTGAAAACTGGATAATTAAGCGGGTGAAAAAGAGGCCAAGAGGAGATTATATTTCTGGCTATTGTTTTCTTTGTTTGATAAAGATTACGTTTTTTTTCGGATCCCCATCACAGAGCTTAACATATTTTGACCTGAGATCAGATTCTAAAAATGTCTTCTAAATCCTGACAGTTTTCTGAAAAAGCTATGTTTCTGTGTCAGTGGTTCTTCGATTTTTCAAAAATAGCAGATCTACAAGCTCATAGCGCGCCACTCGGTGGCGCGCTATGAGCTTGTAGATCTGCTATTTTTCAATAGCTAAAGCATAACATGATGCTAACACCAAAAGGGATATTATCCTTTGATTTGAGTGATAATTTCTCGTCGCTTTTGTTTCCATTGAGGCCCTTGATAACAAGAAAACACACAACCCTAATTATGTACGTGCAGTAATGTATCTAATTTTACTAATCACATGTTCCCCCCCATCAACAATGTGCCAACATACAATTGAAAGAATGCTAATTAACCTCCAATTTACTAGCTGAAAAAGTACTGAAGTAAAAGCATCAATAATGTAGAACTACTCCGACCATTACACGTAAATGTCCAGAATGTAAAAAGTACTTGAGTAAAAGTACAAAAGTATTGGTATCAAAATGTACTTAAAGTACCAAAAGTAGAAAGTGCTCATTGTGCAGAATGTCTCATTTCAAGTTTTCAATGTATACAAATATTTGTGAAAATAGCTCTACGTGAGCTTGTAGATCGGCTTTTTTCAAATTGCCGAAATGTATAGGGCAGAAGTGGTTAGTGTACGTTTTGTAATAAAAATCCAAATCTACAAAGTAACGAGTAACTAAAGTTTACACACAAATGTAGTGGAGCAAAAGTACTATATTGGGATCCTAGATGTAGTGGAGTAGAAGTACATTTGGAAATACTCAATGAAAGTACAAATACCTCAAATGTGTACTTACAGTAAGTACAGTACTTGAGTAAATGTACTTAGTTACTTTCCACCAGTGAATGTGAGTGTTCTGGGGGACAGCATGATTTCATAACATGGGCCGTGATGACGAGCGGAGCGTCCTGTGCTCTTCTCTTGCATGTATAAACACTGATGCCTATCTCTCTCTATCTCTCCCGCATGAGGAAGAGGCTCCTTTCTCACTGCGTCTCAGCCCCAAATTCCTCTCTTCATCTCCGTGCAGCGCCCAGTGATGCGCAGTGCAATGTGCACGTGTGTGCATTCAAACGCACACGCACGCACGCACGCACGCACGCACGCACGCACGCACGCACGCACGCACGCACGCACGCACACACACACACACACACACACACAGACACACACACACACTGCATGAGCAAGGCTGGGTGGGGGAGGGACGTCCCATGCTGACCCAATGGAACTGATGGAATAAACACAATAGGAGGGGGACAGTCCACGTCAACAGCCAGTCAATGGGCCACTAAAGACACATGGACACAGCTGGACAATTGAACAACTTGGCCATTGTAGAAATCATGCATCTAGCCTGCTATTAGTTCGGGATTCTTTTTGTTGGTTTGTTTCCAAACTTTTATCCAGAGTAGAATGTAGCAACAGTGAAGCAAGCATCTTAAAAAGTACATATTTTTGTTGTGTGGTCGTTAAGTAGTTTTTCCCATACTGTTTTGCGGATCACATGCTTAGTTTACAGGGAAGGGGGATGCACTGGGTAGATTCACCTCTTAGAGAACGTCCACACAGAGACACTGGACGGAGTCGTTGTCAAAAAGTTTACCGTACACACAGAACTGTCTCAAGTTGTGTCCATATTAAACCACCAAAACGGCACCCACACCCTGAATGCGCCTGTAGTATATGCCCGGCCTGTAGGTGGTGCTGCAACTGGCACAAAAGCATCAAAAAGAGAGAAGTCATGGAGCGTACAACCAGTGTTGCCATGTCTGCTTATTATAAGCGACTTTGGGCTTCTTTTTGGGCTTGTTTTTACAGTGTATAGTTGCTTATTTGGGCTTGTTTCCTATGATTAAAAACAAAACAATGAAACATACAAAAATGTAGAGAATGGAAAGTGCTAGTATGAGGCAAGAAGCCCAATGGGCTTATAGGAGGCCTCTGCCTATGTAAGATAGGCTACAATAAAACATTTAGGACATGATTGTATAGAATTCCCTAAATACATGATTGCACTATATAAAAATAAAATAAAAGTATTCTAATAAAAATATATAATACTTATCTACAGTAAGAGAAAAGAAGAGATAATACAAAAAACATATAATTATTGTCACATCTGGTTATTCAATGATTTCTGCTCGTCAGAAATTTTCAGTAGCACCGAAGAGCCGACTTTAGCACGGTACCCGCCCCCCGAACCTCAAATGACGTCACATTGTAGGCTCTACGGAGCCGAACCGACTTTTATTCGGCTCTAAAATAGGAGTATGAATCGCGCCTTAGTGTGGATGAAAGGGCAATACGATAAAAAACTTCTGCGGATTGACTGCGGATCGTCTCTGTCTGGACATAGTCTTAGGCCTCTGTGGCCGTCTTCTTGCAGTGCTTTTCATTGGGACGTGTTTTGGTGCCATTGCACACACCTTGCATTTCCCCCTCGGTCCGAATCGGATGAGTTGAAGATGGACCAACTTGCCAACGTCAAGACAGCTGCCGCTTGAAAGCTACTCCATCCCATGTGAACCGTCCTGACAGATTTGGAAGTTTGGAAAAAAAACTAATTGGGAAAAAATCACCAATCCATTCTAAAACCTAACCTAATGTTTATGAAAACGTTTAGATTCTTATATATAAAATTTAAAAAAAATGATAGCAACTAATGACACACAGAGGTAGCTCCCGGATTGGAAAGGTATAACAACGTATAGGTTGCAAACTTGCAACAGGTCTAAATGGGGTTTTATGACGAGCCCAAAATAGGGACACCAGGATGAAATTGGGGGTCCCTGTGACATGCATTGGGGAAGGCAATACGTTCTATTTTCTAAGTGCAAGATTCACGACTAGAACAGCCTGCACTCGCCAAGTGAAAAATAGCCAAGGAGAAGAAGTAGAGGTAGACTCATTCACATGAGATGCAAAAAAAAGAGAGAATCTGGCGGGCCGCGGCAGGCAACACTGGAGAGAATCTGGCGGGCCGCGGCAGGCAACACTGGAGAGCTGTGAGCGACTCAAAGTCTGTGTGTGGCATTCATACTGCCCTCTCTCTCTTTCACACAGCAGAGGGGCGAGTGACAGGGAGAGTTGGGGGGGGAGAGAGAGAGAGAGAGAGAGGCAGAGAGAGAGAGAGGCAGAGAGAGAGAGAGAGAGAGAGAGAGAGAGAGGCAGAGAGAGAGAGAGGCAGAGAGAGAGAGAGAGAGGCAGAGGGGAGAGAGAGAGAGAGAGGCAGAGAGAGAGAGAGAGAGAGAGAGAGGCAGAGAGAATGAAAGAGAAACAGGAGACAGAACAAGAAAAAAGAGAGGGATAGAGAGAATTTAAATGGAGGGAAAGTCTATGAGAGAAAGAAAGAAAGAAAGAAAGAAAGAAAGAAAGAAAGAAAGAAAGAAAAATCTACAGAGAATGAGGGAGTGAAAGGGTGAGTTAGAGGGGGGGAGAGAGAGAGAGAGAGGGAGAGAGAGAGAGAGCTTTGTGGAGCGGCACACAGATCCAGAGTGTTCATTGAAGGCTGAGAGACCCTTTAGAGGTTCATTTTTGACACTCTGGGCGTTGAATGAACTCCGTATTTGACAGTGTACTATGCTTAGCTTCAACAGTCCTTTTGGCTGACAGGAGAGCTGACTGGAGGCCTATTGTACCAAAGCCATTCCTCACTGTATTGTGTGACCTTATCAACGCAGGGTCACCGGGAATGCTTGGTGAGCGTCCCATAAATTCTCATTCACTGAAAACATCCTCGGAACTTAAAACAAATACAGGTGCTGGTGATCGTAAAAAATGGCCCCGCACGAATGCCTGTATCGAGCAAAGCTCTTTCAGGTATTTTGAGGGAGGGAAAAAAAAAACGTGGTGAAGAGTTTACAATGCTGTGGGGTCATAAAATAGCTTCTATATGTGAGAGTTGTTTTTTTGGCGTTGAGTTGCAGTTAACAAAGAATCACACCTGCGTGAAGTGAGGGGGCGCTCTTGTCGTCGTACATCATCCATTAACCCATTTTGACCTGAGATCAGATTCTAAAAATGTCTTCTACATCCTGACAGTTTTCTGAAAAAGCTATGTTTCTATGTCAGTCGTTCTTCGTATTTTTTCAAAAATAGCGGACCTACAAGCTCGTAGCGCGCCACTCGGGGTGGCGTGCTATGAGCTTGTAGATCTGCTATTTTTCAATAGCTAAAGCATAACATAATGCTAACACCAAAAGGGGGTTCCCGCCCAGAATGGGTTTAAATCAGCCCCTTGGAAATGCAGGTTCCATACAGACTAATATCTACGCTGTGATGCAATGTGACAGCAACCGTGTTCTTCTATCTATGTCACCAGAAATGCATTTAAAGTCTCTAATCAATCTCTTAACCCCCATGCACTGCCAATGTGACACACTGTGAGCTTGTAGATCTGCTATTTTCAACACTTTTAAAAGTGTCATACAATATAATGACATTCCCAAAATAGGGGACACCAGCTTCAAAGTGGATAAATATACAGTTTGCTCGTCATGATGGAGTCCCTTCTGTTACATTGTGGCACCACTCCCACAACTAGGATTGTGATTAGTCATACTAAACTATCTATGGCCATGTTTAGATGCTTTGAATAAATACGCTAAGAAAACGCCACACTGCTGTACAATGTGTTTTGGAATGATTCATTCCTTTTGCCCTTTGAAATACTGCCAAGGTTGAAAAAAAAAGAAAAGAAAAGAAAATAATCCACCTGTGCGATTGAATAAAAAAAAAAAAACTCCAGTCTTTTTCGGGTTCACCAGACGTTTCCTATTCATTAGCGATTGTAAAGGCCGACAAAGAGAAGCCTTCTAGCCCCTTCATGTGGCTCTCCATGCACTCACTCTCTCGCTGCCTCGCTCCGCTCAGCTCTTCACTGGAGAGAAGAGAACACAGTGAGCTTGGGATCCTTCAGCCAGTGAAAAGGTTAAAGTCTAGTAGCTGCATGGGCCCTGGAGTTCCTGCGTCTGCCGGGGGCACCTGAAGAGGGCCAAACATTTACCACCAAAGAAAAGGAGGGGGGGGGTGGGGGGGGAATCAACAGGCTGCCAGAGAGCTGCAGGGTTGCTGGTGAGTGGCACTGTAGGGCTCTTGGAGAGTTTGTCTTGTAATTGAGTCAATTGTTGAGCCCCTGTTCAGAGGCTGCCTGACGGTGCTCAGGCAGGAAAACCCTTGTGGAATAATAAATGCTATCCCTCTCTCTCTCTCTCTCTCTCTCTCTCTCCCTCCATCCATCCATCATCCATCCCATCCATCCATCCATCCATCCATCCCATCCTCTGTTCCTCGTCCATTCCATCCATCGCCGCTGTCTCTCGGGGTAATTGTGCAGTGAGTCAAAAGGCTCAGTGATTTAGGGAAGTTTTTGGGGGTAACTGTTCATGGATCGGCCAGAGCCACAAGAGAAGGCTTACAATCTATTCAGCCGACATTCCCCCCCCCCACCCCCTCCGCCACCCCCCCGACCCTCCCGCTCTTCACTCACTTTCCCCTCTCTCTCCCCTCTCTCTCTCCCTCTCTCTCTCACTCTCTCTCTCCTGCATTCCTCCTCCTTTTTCATTCCCCCCTTTTGTTTGCACCGTGGGATGAATTTTAATCACCCCCTCTCTGCCTCGGATCTGCGCCACTGCCATCCCCCCCCCCCTCTCCTCCCCCCCCCCCCTCTCTCTCTCTCTCCACCCCCGCTTCTCTCTCTCTTCTGTCTTCCCTCAGTCTCATCATCACCCTCCGTCCCTTTTTTCCATGCAAGCCCATATCTAGCGGTGGTATAATCATGCGTTCACTGCGTGCGTGCGTGCACTCACTCCCCCGCCCCAAAAAGAGCCCAGACAACATGGATACAGAGAGATGCCTTTGATGACGAAAGGAAGAGGGTATTTGTCACTCCAGGTTTAGCACAGACCAAATGTCTTTAACGGGCAGGGGGAGAGAGAGAGAGAGAGAGAGGGAGGGAGGGAGAAGATGACAAGGGGGGTAGCAGGGGAAGACACTGAGAAAGAGAGGGAGGGCTGCGTGTTGTTTGTGAGGAGAGAGATCATTTTTAAATGCCTCCTTACAAAGAAGAACACTTTGTTTGCACAAGGGTTCTAGTGTTCTGTCCCCATTGTGCTGTGTCCTCCCAGGGGACAGTGCAGGACCGCAGCTCCCTGCGTCCGAGCCAGCAAGACTATTGTCATTCACATTGCTACTCATTTCGTAATTAACAGGTGTTCTTGAAAAGGAATGGCAAGACCAATATGCGCATGTGCCTTGAATTAGGACAGAGAAAAGGCCTAATATCACATTCAGAGCGTGTGAAACATTGAATAGAATCAATCAGTAACAAGCACATCATCCATGATAAGCTGTACGGCTGTAACTATCAATTACTGTTTCATCCATCTTCAACCTGCTTATCCGTAGTCGGGTCGCAGGGGCAACGGCTCCACCAGAGAGCTCCAGACTTCCCTCTCCAGAGCAACATTAATCGAGAAGGGTGTTTTTTTCATAATTATTTATAACAAATCGAGAAGTCTGAATAACCTCTTAAGCTATAAAGTTTTATACTTTGTTTAGTAGTCGCATAAAAAAGACAATGTACACAATGCAATTGTGAGCTTGTAAATTGTCTATTTTCACTAATTAACCCATTCTGGGCGGGAACCCCTTTTGGTGTTTTAAGCGTTACGTTAAACTTTAGCTATTGAAAAATAGCAGATCTACAAGTTCATAGCGCGCCACCGAGTGGCGCGCTATGAACTTGTGAGTCTGCTATTTTTGAAAAATGGTTAAAATGTGCCTCAAATCTTTCCGAAAATTGTCATGATTTCGAAAACATTTTTTTTTAAATTTCAGGCCTGAATGGGTTAAAAGCTAAGCTAAGCAAAATGATATATATATATATATATATATTATTTTTTAAATACATTCAATGTATTCATTTCTATTATCTGTTGCTTTCCGATTTGGACCAACAGGCTAACCGACAGAGTGGTCCTATAGCCCAAGACATGTGGCAAGTTGGCCATGGTCACAAGTTGGCCATGGTCACAAGCAACAACTGTGATGTTTAGATTCTCTGATCACACCATGCCAACCTACGAGCCTCTTTATGAGGTTCCACTGTGCTCTCTCACTGCCTCTCTCAAGTCGTGGAAAGTTAGCACATTTACTTAAGTTACTGTACTTGAGAAGCACAAACATGTCCCTGATTTTGGCCATTTGAAAATAGCTGATCTACAAGCTCACAATGCGATTTTTTTTATAAATTTGAAAACTTAAAACGGTTTACATTCTGCACAATGAGTACTTTTACTTTTGGTACTTTAAATACATTTTGAGGTCAATACTTGTGTACTTTTACTCAAGTACACTTTGTAGTTCTACATATTGACACTTTTAAATAAAACGTGCGAGTACTTTTTTTCAACCACTGCCTCTCTCTCCTCTTCTGTCCACACAGTTGGTCAGCCTGCATGTATCCGTCAACATGAACAACTTTACAAGGTCTGACAACGAACGCCTCCATGCTCTATGAAGAACTTCAAAGGCCCACATCAACTACGGCACATGCATTAACTTAAGTAGTACAAAAGCCCCATAAACGCTCTGGTCAGACTATGTTCGACAAACACAGCATTACAGTTGCACGGTGTGTGTGTGTGTGTGCGTGTGTGTGTGGGTGTGTGTGTGTGTGTGTGTGTGTGTGTGTGTGTGTGTGTGTGTGTGTGTGTGTGTGTGTGTGTGTGTGTGTGACTGCGCACGCACGCACAGCTACACGAGCAACGTACTCACAGCCTCTTGTCCCTGTATGATTCCCCCAGGCAGCATAATCTCACCTACTACTACTACTAGACCACTCTGCAAGAGTGTGTGAGCACATCTGAAGTGATCCTCCTCTTCCTTGTTGTGGGAGAAAGTGGGATCCTAACGGCCTCTCTCTCTCTCTCTCTCTCTCTCTCTCTCTCTCTCTCTCTCTCTCTCTCTCTCACACACACACACACACACACACACACACACACACACACACACACACACACACACACACACACACTCTCTCTCTCTCTCTCTCTGTCTGTCTCTCTGTCTCCATCCGTGGCCCTCCTTGTGGAGTGTTTGTTAGGAAATCCTGAGCAAACCACGCTGTTTGTTCTCTCTTTGTCAATGAGTGGTTTTTATAGACTTCCACTATTGACAATCGCACGACTTCTGTTGGCCTCGCACAAGCTGGATAACACTGTGCAAACAGGTGTATGTACACACGCACTCACAATCTCTCCGTTAACATATTTGCAATCTTGCTGAATCACCCCACAGCACACATTACGGAGACAGAGAACCAAGCCAAACTGGGAGAAAAAAACAACACAAAAGAAAACAAAAACGTTTCTATAAACGTATAAAGGAAACAAAAACGTTTCTATAAATAAATGGCGCAGGCTGAAATAATGATTACGTTGTTGAGGGCAAAATAAATGTAAGGTAGGTAACCCTAGTTCCGCGATGTATCTCTCATAGTGAGATACCGAGCAAGGTTCAACAGACAATAATTAATGTAATGCTGGGCGTCCATATTTTGGGCCTGCAAAATATGGCCTTGGTGGGGGGGGGGGGGGGGATTTCAAAGAAATTGAAAAGTAGCGAAAATAGTGTTAATAGTGTTAATAGGCTACTTTTGTGCGATTTAAAATAGGGATTAAGTGGTCACATGAATGACACACAGTAGCAAATGGAAGCGTCCTCTTGTGTGAACGACAGCTGTAAAAGACCTGTGTCAAGTGTCACCTTCACCAGTGAATGTAGTTAACTTTCCTCATACATTAAACAGGGAGATCACTTCTCACCGAGCTGTGACTCATCCCAGCAGAGCTGGAGGAGACAGAAGTGAGATGGCAAAAGCAGAAGAAAGTGCAAAGTGAATGTCATGGAGAACGAGGAGAGAAAACTAAAGCTGGCGTGTCAATGGAGGAGATCATGGAAGCCAGCAGGAGTCTCACAGCCTTCGACACAATAGACCCCCGACCAGGCCAAGACCCTTAATACCCATGCTCCCATTTCACACGTCTTTTCAAAGCAACACACACACACACACACACACACACACACACACACACACACACACACACACACACACACACACACA
This sequence comes from Electrona antarctica, assembly GCF_951216825.1. Lineage (NCBI taxonomy): Eukaryota > Metazoa > Chordata > Actinopteri > Myctophiformes > Myctophidae > Electrona > Electrona antarctica. The sequence goes on from NC_136790.1 coordinate 12,033,724, forward strand.
CACACACACACTCTCTCTCTCTCTCTGTCTGTCTCTTTTCAAAGCAACACACACACACACACACACACACACACACACAACTCTCCCTCGACTTCTTCTTAAGCGCGACGTCAACCATGTACCCCCGGAGCCCAGCATATGTAGCGACAAATACAATGACATACAAAATGTCATATACAAAGCCAACGGTATAGCTACTACTAGGGGGCCGGCCAGTGGTCACCGGGACCACAGCAGCCATCAGAGGCCATTGGGACACCTTGCGTTTGTGTATTGGCAGACAATGGTGGCAATAATGGCTTCCTCTGTCCTGGTGGGGAGCTGTTAAGAGTGACAGGGGGCCTCCTGTGACAGTGGTAAATGGGTCATTATCATCTGAGCCGAGGTGAAGTGTGGACCTGATAATGAGCCCATAGGACTGATCACAGGTCGCTGCGGGGGCCTGCTGTGTTGGCACTCCCAACACATTAGTGGGATTGTAGAGGACGAATGGCATACAATTCTAACCCATTTAGGCCTGACGTCGAAATAAATAAAGTCTTCTGAAAGAATATATATTCAAAGATTTGTGCCACATTTTCACGATTTTTCAAAAATAGCAGACCACCGAGTGGCGCGCTACAAGCTTGTAGATCTGCTATTTTTCAATAGCTAAATAATGCTTAGTTAAAACACAAACGGGTTCCCGTCCAGAATGGGCTAATGGATCAGAGAAACTGAGGGCCACTGAGTGGTATGCACTATTGTCGCAATTAATTTTTTTAGCATAAATGTATTTTCATTGATTATACCAATTGATTATATTGATTAGTTATATTAAGCGATGCACCCCTAACTTACCGTTAATTACAGTTGGCTCACAGGATCCCCCCCCTCGTGTTATTGCAGGTTAGAATTAGAAAGAAACATCTGGAAAAAAATAATAATAATAAATAAACGTTCCTGTTTTTCAGATGCACGAAAAGAAAATGTTTCCAAATAAAGTTCTGGGCGATTATAATATATTAACGGGTTTCAAAGGCCTTCTGGGTGTGATCCTGCGCAATGAGAGGGACATTCAAACATTTTTCTTCTGCCAAAAGAAAAACATCTTGCAAAAACGAATCGTTTGGAGGAAAAATATACCTCAACATCCTGGGCAGATCCAAGGGAATTCTGGCTCGGACTCAAACTGGGGGGGAAAGAGAGCGAAGAAGGCTGGGCTTTGTGGAGTGAAGCAGAAGCGAGAATGGGGTGAGGGGCAACAGGTAAGCGTTCAATGTATAATCTATCTCACATCAGGATTCAGAGACACCTCAAGTATGAGCTTGATCTTATTATTTTTGTAATGTGAGCAGGCCTAATCTAGACGTGCCTGCTTGCATTACAATTATTTAGAGAGCCAATTCTTTCACTACAGCTGCCTTTTAAGACTAGTGTAACTAAGCCCTTTTCTGCTGAGAGGGCTCGCTGCAGCTTCACAAGCTTCACAAGCTAACAAACTAGCCTTTTTAGTCTTGATTTAGCTTAGCTTCACTAGCCTCTCCACTATAGGCAGTTGGCCTCCACTCAAGCCGACCCCCTCCTCCTTTTACAAGGCCCTTCAGTGGCCGGCCGGTTGCTAGACAATGTGCTTGGTTATGTGGGTTATGTAAAGACCCTCCTGCGTACAAAAGCCAATGTGGGCGCCTGTTATGTGCCGCTCTTCAGAGCCCCGGGTCAGTTAGCAGAAGAGCTCTGGCGCGAACACTCCAAGTTAAAAAACGCTTGCTCTTCAACGTGTTTACTGAGAGGAGAGGACAGGAGAGGAGTGTAGGGAAGAGGCTGGAAGAGGAGTGTACGAAAGAGGAGAGGATCAGTGAATTATCCTTTATTCCTGTTGAACACCCCAGCCCCTCTCAACCGAGGTTAAAAAAACAACCGCCTTGTTGACCAGTGGGGTGTATTAGTGGGCATAGTCTAAGCCCAATCTGAGAGAGAGAGAGAGAGAGAGAGAGAGAGAGAGAGTGTGCGTGCGTGCATGCATGCATGCACGCACGCGTGCGTGCGTGTGTTTATGTCTGTACATGAGTCACTCGAGTGTATGTGGCTACGGGTTGTATACACATGATTTGTGTAGGAGCATACTCATTTCTTTATTCATTATGTGTGTTTGTGTGCCTTGCTGCACAGGTGACACTAAAGAAAGCGCCCTGCAGGCAACGACATAGCGGTAAGCCACACACCTCAGACGCACCGCTAGCACGGCTCTGACGGCCAACCAGCGAGGGAATAAGTACTGAGGTGAAACAAGCCACTGTGTCTACAGGACTCGCCTTAAAGACACAGCGCTGCTTACACAGAAAGACACAGATCCCGTTGATGTGTGCATACCACAGACTGTCTCCCGAACCACATTCATAACTGGCATCCCTACCATGGGCATGTCGTTATATAGACAAGAAAATATAGCACAAAATTGCAGATCTGCCAAGCTCACAGCGTGTGGCATCCCGACACGGTGTGAGCTTGTGGACCGGCCATTCATCTTGTGGACCGGCCATTCATCCCGACACGGTGTGAGCTTGTGGACCGGCCATTCATCTTGTGGACCGGCCATTCATCCCGACACGCTGTGAGCTTGTGGACCGGCCATTCATCTTATACAACGCTGTGAGCTTGTGGACCGGCCATTCATCTTATACAACAAAGCATTATCGTCGCTGTCGGGCGGAAACCTTGTGTATCTTCATATTTCAACTTTTTATGTTTGTTTGTTTTTTTCCTTTTTTTTGTAAATGAATTTCCTGCTTCATCATACAAGAGTGTCACAAACAAGTAGTGAAAATAGCAGAGCTACAAGCTCACAACACTGGTTTTGGACTTGGATTTCCACCCGACATCGACAATATATAGGCCTAGTGGTTAATATAGCACCCGTGAGTGATTCCTGTAAGCGTGATGTAGGGTAGGGAGCAGGGTGTAGGGTAGGGAGCAGGGTGCAGGGTAGGGAGCAGGTAAACTCGCAGATACTCGGCCAGTGAGTAAAATTATATGCGAATAAAAAGTTTGGTACAAAGCGTCTCCCTTATGGTTTAGTTTCCACATAAAAGAGAGGGAAGGAAAAACTCTTTTCAAATGTACTGATTTGTAAATTTCATAAGGTAGACCATGTTAGACGTGCTCTGCTGCAGGCTTGGATTATAAAAGCTTATAAATGCATGTAAAAATGCATATTAAAAAAGAAATACCGGCTTAAGCATTGCCCAAAATAGGGATTCCAGGCTGCAAAATGGTTAAAAAAATGGGACTGCATAATTGCCAATACCAATGTCGTCCATAGGGTCACATAGTGACATCTGCCAGACTGATATGGGTTGGTCTCTAATTAACAGTTCTAGTGCCGCTAATTGTTTGATCCAGTGTTCCGCCGCTGCATAATATGCTATTCCCGCTATTTGTTTAATGCGTTTCATTCTCTGTTTTAAAATAATTAAAAAGAAACAGCGCATTTATCCGGGACCTGATGACGAGGCCGTCGCGTTATGATGACGAAACCGAAAATCAAGTCATCATCTGGGCTGCTAGGGCTTCTGGGAAATTGAGCCCAATGCAAGTGGACGGGGGGTTTGTTTGGACTACAACTTGCTCTGCACTGTGGTTTCGTTTCGCATTGTCATGGCCGCTGGTGCGTCGGATCATAACAAGACGACGGACCATTTTTTACCGGATTTTCGTGGTTGAAAGCTGCAAATACTTCAGCGTATGCTCCAAAGGTAATAAAACAATGTCGGCAGCGTTGGATATTTGATTAAAATGCGGGGAACACGGGGTGTGGCGTCAAAGTGTTAACAGCTATAAGATGCGTAAAGGCTAAACATTTAAATGGTGGCCAACTGTCATGTCACTGTGAGGGCAAATGTAATGAATTAGAGGTTTACGTGCCTTTGGGCGCTCACATCTAGCTTAAACAAATTAATAATAATAAAAACCCTCAGCTTCCCATCGTGCACCTGTAACCCAACATGCCTTGCAGTGCGTCCTCTTTCTGCCGTTTTAAAAGGCAGAAGTTTTCTCACAATGTAGGCTGCATCCGCGTGAGTGAACATTGTATGATGTCATGCTGTGTCGAGGTTACAATATTACCGCTTCTGAAGAGAAACAGATTATTTAGACGTGTTGAGTGACTAATGGCGGCTTTGAGAAACGGAAGCTGCAGCGCAGCAGCACGGAAAAAAGGAAACTGCAGAAAGCTGGGTTGAACACGCAGAGGTGAAGTGAGTGACGTCAGAGCACGGGCAGAGCAGAGGCCAAGCGGCACATTCCGCATACTCCGTACGTCACGGTCTATGACTTGGCCACAGGATTGTAAACACAAATGTGAGCAGCCTATCTCCAAATGTATACTGTATGATGATGATGATGATATTGATACGTGTAGACTGGTTCTGAGTGGAATATAGGTTGTACACTACTAATGAACAGCGCGGGCAGGCAGAGCAGAGCAGTATCAAGTATTCATGCTGTTTATTTTCCATTGCAACAAGAGACAGTGGATGCTTTAGGAAGCCTTTTAGATGGTGCTGAGCCCCTCTGCTGCTATCCCACAGATAAAACTCACAAACACAGGGTTTTGTTTAAGCAACCTGAGACAACTTAGACCGCCATGAACTTTCGCTAATTAATTCAATTTTTCATTGTGTCCCAGACGGCCGTCTCCACCCAGAGAAAGAGAACACCCCTGTGAGATGTCTCCGTGCACACGCGCACATAATGCATACATAGAGACAGACAGACACACTAGTAGACGCACACAGAACCTTACACGCACGCACGTGCGCGCGCCACGCGCAGGCAGGCACGCACTCACACACGCACAGAGTCTGTATTACAGACACAAACACTATTACATGCACACAGAAAGGGACATATTCAGCCGCTGAACCTTTCACACACACACACACACACACACACACGCGCACGCACGCACGCACGCACGCACGCACGCACGCCCGCCCGCCCGCCCGCACGCACGCACGCACGCACGCACGCACGCACGCACGCACGCACACACACACACACACACACACACACACACACACACACACACACACACACACACACACACACACACACACACACACACACACACACACACACACACACACACACACACACACTTCACTCACTTGGACAAGCTGGAGCATGTGTGAGTCTCAGCTTGCTGGTTGGGAACAGACACGGCTGTGCCCCCAGGCTCTCATCTCTCCCACAGGAAGCTGGAGTGTGAGCTGGGACACACAGGGTGAGACGGGGTGCAAAGCTTTTCAACACACTATCCATGGAACCCCATGCAATAACTTCCTAATTCCTGACTTACTTCTTGTAACAGTCACTACAGTGTGTGTAACCGAGTCCCTTACCACTTTAAACCTGGCGTCAACAACTAATGTAGGCATGGTATTGAAGGTGAACATTTTATACATGTTACTACTGTATAAAACTTTTTTTTTTAACATAGTTGTACTGTAATTTACTATGTTATTTATTGGAAAACACAATGGCAGACAGAAGTAAAGAAATAAGAGATATAGAAGTGGGATGATGGGACAATGTTGCAAGCTGGATGAGATCCATGAACACCTGACCTCAAGTCAGGCACCTTAACCAAAGGGAACATGGCCGGGGGAGGTGTTGCAGGGCCTTTTTGACTGCATCAAAGGTAATCAACAAACTATACTGTTCAAACATTGACCAAATTGCGAAAAATGTGAGAATAGCCGTTAGATTGTAGAAGCACAAAATGTAATGCCTCAAGTCGTACTATTTCAAGTTCTTGTCAGGAGGGGGGGGTCCCCAGTTCATCCAGATTATTTTGGGGGGTTAATTGCGACCTGAAAAGGTTGAGAACCACACCACTGCCTTAGCTGCAGCCCAAGATTTCTAACATCTTTACTTTCCTTCACTCATAAGACACCCATAAGGCCTAAACCTTGAATTCTTTATTGACCGGGGTCCCCCATGGGGCTCTACACCTCACTCCCCCCCCCCCCTCCTTTTTTCTCTCTACACCAAGGGGCCCTATCTTGCCACCCCTTACCCCGTATCCCTGAACTTATTTACCATTTTTTTACTATTTTGAAAAACATTTTAAAATAGTTCAACTAGCTGATCTGCATTGGCACGTTGTTAGCTTATTAATTTAAGTGTAGTTTGTTTAAATATGTTGTGCTATTGCATTATAAAGTAAAATGTTGCTTTGATTAGAGTGAACTACTGGGGCCCTCAGATGTACAAACCCCCTGAAGGTCTCCTAATTCCACAACAACCTCCCCCTCCTGCACTTCTGAAGACTCGCGCCTCGGTTATTTCACAACACACATCCACACATGCACTCACAGAATACATACGCAAGGACATGCATACACTGATGCAAAATAACACAACACACATGTGCTCAGCACATTTCCCCCTCCACAGCTGTGCAAGAAGACAGGCCTCAATAAATAATCACTTTGAATGGGATCTTGTGGGTTTGGAGGGTTGAGGCTGTTCTAAAGCTCAGTGATTGTTCTCTACACACAAAAAGCCTCCATCCATATTCAGAGCGAGGCTTCTCTTTGCTTTCTGCCACACTGAGGTCCCAAAGAAGGTAGCTACAGTATCTGTCCGTGCAGCTGCCAATGGTGGAGAAGTAAGTAAGTAAACTACATGTACATGTACTTCATTGCTGCACTTTTCAATACTTTTACTTCTACTCCACTAGAACTTGAGTGACTAGTACTTTGGAGATTTTCATTATTATTATAAAACATACATTCACCATTCACCACACAGTGACACAATATGGATATTTCTAATAATTTGACAGATTTGAAAACTTCAGGAATATCATTCTGCATAATGAGCACTTTTGCTTTTAGTACTTGATGCCAATACCTTTGTACTTTTACTCAAGTACATTTTGAATAACAAATACTATTTCTACATTGTGGAATTGAGTACTTTCTTCCAGAAAGAGGCTTAATTCTGACTCTTTCCAACCACCCTCTCCAAGTCAAAAGAAGGTTGCTATCTGTCCGTCTGGCTGCCAATGGGACGCCTTTAATGGACCACAGGTGCCGGCTAATAAGGGCCAATAAACGCGGCGCGGCAGAACGCAACTGCCTGTCCCATCCTGAATGGAAAGAACCGGCGAAATACGAATGGACGACGAGGAGAATCAGACTGCTGGGGAACTAATCAGCGTGCAAGAAAGTGCCGTGGTGTTCCACAGACTTAGCTGCTGCAAAGTCAGCACTTTGAGGAAAACCTGATCTAGGTCTTGCACTACGTCTGTAGAGGGAGAGCCTGTAGTGCTGGGCGATACGGACAAAACCAATCACAATGTTGATATTGATGATAATAATGTATTGTGAACACATAATAATGTATGATCAATTATCATACGTTGCTGTCGGGAGGAAACCTCATAACTCAATTTTTGAGGTTTTTGATTTTTTTGTGTGGCATAAATCAGTGCTATTGAACACCCTTTATACGTCTGTGTGTTGTTCGAAAATATTGAACCAATGGAAAGTAGTAAAAAGTGCTTTGGACAAAACCTCTTAACTCCATTGGACCCTCAAAATGTCTGCTAAAGCAACTAACTCCACCACCTCTCCCCCTCTCATGGAAGTAATTGACAATATTTAAAGTTACAACACCAACTTTGATGAGGCTGTATTGCTTTGTTTTAAAAATATAAGGTTTTCTTTATTTCCTGAAAAATGTATATTTTTAATTTCCTGAAAAATGAACCTTTTGGAGTTATGAGGTTTCCTCCCGGCAGCAGAGATATATGATTGAACTTGAGAAATGATTAAAGCCAGGAAAAGACAACACTTAGGTCATATCATGATGTTACGATATTCAAAGTCCCACAGGATAGTTAGTTTCACAACATAGATACAGCCCTAGACGGGGGTGGCATTTTCATAGGTAAGAAAAATTCAAAAATGTAATGAATAAATTTGGTGTATATTGAAGATTTAGTGAGGCACATTTTGACTAAGAATTACTTTTATTTGACTACCAATGGTCCCTTGTGTGTGTGTGTGTGTGTGTGTGTGTGTGTGTGTGTGTGTGTGTGTGTGTGTGTGTGTGTGTGTGTGTGTGTGTGTGTGTGAGGTGTTATAATGGAATTAGATTATCCCTCAATATGCGCTGTAACCACCTATTCTCTGACTAATCAAGACATTAGCCATAGAAACAATGGGCTCTAGATAGGACGAGATAAGAGCACCAACACCCATAGAGTGAATACTGACACTCAGAACACTTCCTCTGTCACAGGTGTGTCATTTCACACCTGCTATACATTTTAAGCACCTGCACCCATCATCCCTATTCTGGGCATGTCATTATAGGTGAATATTAGGCGAAAATAGGCAAACATTCTGTGAAAATAGCAGATCTGCAAGCTTGTAGACTGGTAACATTCAGCAAAGAGATGTGGCAGTAAAGTATAGACCCCTGGGGGACCGTGTCAACACAGTATATAGGGTTTAAGTGGTTCAAGCAAAGCTGAACTTTGAGTATAGCTACAACATCTGGCCATGATATATACAGTAAGTATTGTATATCTTGATTTACAGTGATTACAATTCCATTCACTCAAAAAAAAAGGTCCCAAAATGTCTCGTTTAGTGCATAATGAATAACGGCCATGCTCGGTTACAATATGACAATTTCTAAATCGTTATTCCAAGAACGCTGCCATGCTGCAACACTGGACTGAATTCACATCTTTCTCCTTCCATAGAGATGCAAGGAGAAAGATTGACCAGAGAAAGCTTGCTAATTGTGCTGCCTTGCCTGTGAAAGGAGACGCGAGCGTGGATCCCCCGCGTTGACCTTCTCTGGTACCGTAAGCCTGGCATGAATGCCCAGCGTGGTACCTTGATCCGACACAGCTCAAAGACCGAGGAACGCACTCCCACAGCCTCTCCCTTTCACTGTGTGCTCCTCACACAGATGCACACACACACACACACACACACACACACACACACACACACACACACACACACAAACACAGCGCCTACCCGCCTCTTTCAATTATTGTGCTGATCTGTCTCACACTTTCGGTAGCAGGTGCATTTCTGAGCCCCACCACCACCACCCCCGGCGGGGAACAGAGACATGGCAGACAGACAGGACAGGAGGAACAGAGACATGGCAGACAGACAGGACAGGAACAGAGACATGGCAGACAGACAGGACAGGAGGAACAGAGACATGGCAGACAGACAGGACAGGAGGAACAGAGACATGGCAGACAGACAGGACAGGAGGAGAACAGAGACATGGCAGACAGACAGGACAGGAGGAACAGAGACATGGCAGACAGACAGGACAGGAGGAGAAAGAAGCACAGGACGATGGCACAAGAGAAGGACACACAACAACAGCTCGGGACCTGAAACAACAACAGCTGTGATGGCCGCGTTAATGTCGCGTCCAACATTTGTTCCATGCTGAGTGCAGCAACAGGTCATTTCACACTGCGGGAGCCACTGGTTTCGCTCAGTTCGCACAGACATGGACTGATGAAAATATTGCCCTGTATAACTTTATCGAGATGAACAGCAGTTTATTAGCCACATGATTTGAGTCATTTTGAGTCATATTATCCAGTCTGCTATGACCACCCGCACATCATCTCTGTACAACCCAGAGGCGTATCTACAATAAGGCGAGGGCAGGCGTCCGCCTGTCCAAATCCATTTCTGGCCTGGCCAAAATCCATACAATGAGAAAAAAAGACGACAAAAACAAGACCTGAGAACTATAATGGACAGCTGATTGGCCGTTGCGGTAGAGCGCGACCCTCAAACACCCATTGGAATGTAAATGCATGCCTTTCAGCCTTTGTATCCTACTCGTCTGGCAGGTATATCTCTTTGAAAACCTTTAGTGCTACGATTGTGCGCGGGGATACGACAATTAACACTTATCTTGCCTGCCCAAAACGTAATTCCTGGATACGCCACTGGTACAACCCACTGATGTATCCTCTCCCTGCAGCAACAAGTGCCATTGGGTTATGGGAAGGGCACTTATTTCTCTTATTCATTATTCTATGAGAGGCTTCGCTAAGTAGGCTAATTGCATATTAGATATACAGCATTGTAGGGTAGATACAAGATAATGTCATACATGCTACAATGACTTCGATCACCAGCAGCTCAGTTTTCCTTGAGAAAGGCGTAGAAATAAAGCCTACCACCCAAGCCTACGCTGATGCCATTCTGAGTGCTCAGTTGAACTAAACTTTAAGTGAATTAGTGTTTACCAAACACACATGGGAGTTGTGCAATCAGGTGAAGGCAAAACAGCTCCATAAAACCTATGGTTGTCGGCTGTTCCAACGTCAGTGATAACAGCCTGACTTTGATCCTGGATTCTCCTGTCATTAAAATATTATTTTAATCACGGTCATGTTATTTGTTTACCCACCGCAATGAGATTCTCTTAACCACACCCTCCTCCCTCTTGAGTGAGAGAAAGAGAAAGAGAGACTGTGGAATGATAAAGGAGTGGCTACAGTAGATAACCAACATCTGTAAGTACGGCATCAAAATCTGTTTAACCACTTTAACCCTATACCTTTTTGAAAATATCCTCTGAACAAGCTCACAGCGCGTCACATTGTGATGCGTTGTGAGCTTGTGATCTGTATTTTAACAACATAAATCTTGTATGGGGGGGTTCTAATAGCACAACATTTTTAAATTGCGACCCGTGGTGTGAAATCCACCGGACCTGTCACCCACATGCGGTCAGTGAACACCCAGGTGAGCTGCATCCCTTTGCCTGGGATAAACACCAGGCAGAGAACATGGTGGTCAGATCCATCCATCCATCCATCCATCCACCCATCCATCCATCCATCCATCCATCCATCCATCCATCCATCCTTGTGATTTTTATATATCTGTATATACTTTGGGTCCTGTCTTAATGACCATTGCAAAATTCCACGCGAAACCACACCGACCTAGTAGTAACTGGGCACTTCCTAAATGCGAAGCCATGCTTAATGTTTCATCGCACACACTATAATCACGTGTGCCTTGGAGACCATCTTTACTAGGGCCCTTCGTGTTATTTATTGTCTACCAGGAAATGGAGTCCCTCCTTGTGTAATTAATGGCCACAATTTTGTGATTCTGGAGGGGTCTGCAGACTCCTGCAATAAGGACCAGATGTCCCCCGGGGCCCTGCCAGTCCAGGATTTAGCTGTTCAGTTGTTTCTGAGCACTTACAGTGGGGTCAGCCAGCGCCCATACCAAGACCCAGTGCTGCCCTCAGCCCCCTACCTTCTATTCTTTCTCTTGTAAATAAAGAGTTAATGGTTTACAAGTCTTCCAATAACCGTAATACCCTCAGAACCAATTAGCTCACGGAGCAGCTCCAGACACACAGCCCTGGCCTGGACTGAGACCCACGGGCCTTTCTTTCTTCTCTGAAACATATGAAGCATTGGGTAAATATTGAAGCTGAAGGCTTTAAATGCCCTCAGTCGCCACATAAATTATGCGTTCATTTCCTGCAGGCTCTGTGTGTGTGTGTGTGTGTGTGTGTGTGTGTGTGTGTGTGTGCGCGCGCGCGCGTGTGTGTGTGTGTGTGTGTGTGTGTGTGTGTGTGTGTGTGTGTGTGTGCGCGCGTGTGTATTGTGGTGGCAAACCAACTAACCTCTGACTCTTCATTTTAGATTATGCCTATGTGCTGACGGTGCTGATTTACATGGTGCTGATGTCATTGCTCACAGTGTGTACACAAAGCCACGCAGTAACCGAGGCAGGGGGAAACCTCCTCATTTCAACAAGTAGAGAAGCGTGTGTTGCCATGTCCGCTTATTATCAGCCACTTTGGGCTTGCTTTTCCTCTAACGTCACTTGTAAATATTGGTAGTGGCCGGTTGCGGTTGCTTATTTGGGCTTCCTTTCTAATGTTGTTTAGTTATATTTTAGCAAAGAAGAGTGTTTGGTGGTGGTTTGTCAAAGATTGACAGATTTTAAAGGCCAATTACTGAACCAAAATCAGAACTCGTTAAGTAGTTTGACCGAGGAACTTTGTGAAGGGGAAGAAAGGAAGTTTGGTCGAATATTTCTGACGGTTTAAGCTCTAAATCAATTCAGAGCTTTTGGACAAAGGAAGTGGATGTGGCCTGCTGACTTGAAGGTTGGGTGAGGACTGAGGAATATACTTTTTCTCTTTTTGAGCAATGCATTGTCTTTTTATTTTTGGACTTTGTGGATTACTTGATTTTCTGAAAATAGAAGATCTACAGATGATTGTTCAATTGAAGTGATTTAAGTTACTATTTGTGTTTGATCAAATTTAAATCAGATAAACATATTGCAACTGTTTTGTGTTTTCCTTTTGGTCTGCAATACAGTTTGTTTACACTGTAAACAAACTGTATACTGTTACAGTATAAAGAATTACTAACGCAGGTACAGGACCTTTATTTCTTTAATATAACTCAGACATATCATTTTATGGTTCTGATTTAGATCGATGCCATTTTATATGAACGCATTGTGATATTTCTTTGAGAAATATCACATATTTATATATTTATATACATTATTATTTTTGAATGCCAAATTGATATTATCATTGATAGATCCCCAAAAATTGGAATGGCAGACACTGCGTTTACAAACAGATGCAGCTAGACAAATGTTTGTCTGATTCAGTCCGGGAACAACCCATCCCCATGGGCTGAGAAGCACGATATGGTTGTGAAAAGCCATTTCATCTGGCCTTTAACCTCTTACTCCCCATAAAAGTATTTGTTGTATGTTAAATCGGTCAAATAGAGGGGGGGAAAAAGAAAACAGATCTACAAGCTCACAGCTTAACATTCGCCTATTTCAGCAGCCATTTTTGGCTGAATGTTCACCTATTATGACATGACCAGAAGACCGCTGCTAGGGTTCATGTGGTTACAAAATGTCATAATAGTATAGATCTAGTATTTGACACTTTGCATTCTCTAGAGGTCTTCCTTTCCACCATTTGGAACGACAAGGCGAAACATTGTGTCTTCGTACTGTGAGCCGTCAGCTCATATCCAGCCCTGAATCTCTCCTATGAACAACACAATGTGATAGCTGCTTGTTGAGTGAGCTACTCTCTCCTTCCATCTTAAAACACCAGGGAGTCCACGAGAGGCCTGATGTGGGCCGGGATCTTTCTCATTCTGAGCAAAACAAACAATGATTGCTGGCACGAAACACATAAGAGGCAGAATTATGCCTTATCTGATCCAAGTCCCTGGGCAGAGACGTGGATGGACTCCCTGTGTTGTTTCAATTTATGAGTATTGTACAAACTCATATGAAGTGTACAAACTTCATAATTCAACCTCCTTTACACTGAATACACCCTCCCTTTTCTCAAGAAATCGATCGAGACAGAATACAATCACAAAATCAACCGGGAACATTGAAATTACAATCTAACACCATTGAACCCAATTTACACAATGATCCTTCAATTATTATTATTTTTCTTAAAGGGTAGAAGAAAAGCTGTGAAGGGCTGGGCTAGCTAGGCAGCCAGTCAGTTGTGAATGTGTTCCAGCAGGAAAAGCCAAGCTGCAGAACGAGGCTGTAGAGCAGTCTGTAGTCTGCAACTTTCCCCTGTTCCAGCTACGCGCCTCCCTCCTTCCCTGCAGCCCACCCAAGAAGCAGCCCATGGGCATAAATTTGAGAGCCTGACTCACTGCGGATTTAAAACAATCTGCATTTCTCCCTCTCTCACTCCCTCTCTCTCTGTCTCTGTCTCTCACTCATAGTCCCTTTGCCTTCTCTTCGCTCAGTTTGAACATTTTTCTGTGTTTGGCCCCTTCCTTTCCAGTAAATCCCACTGGCAATGAAACAAAATAACCCCGTTCTCAGTTGCATGCCAATAATATTATTCTAAAGGCTTAATTAGGTTTGTCTTTGTCGACATTGCAGCGGATGGACAGAAACTGTATTTCCGTGTGTAAGTGTGTGTGCTCTGCATGGCGTTCTCATTGAAGGTTCCATGCCATCTCAAGATGTCTACACCGAGGCTCAGTTGAACCAAAGTTAATTACAAGGCAGAAAACATAAACTTCCAATAGTTTGTTGTCCTCCTGAATGGTACTGTTGTTTCAACAACAACTTCAATAGAAAGTAGACCGCTAGTTTCCATAGTGAACATAACTATAAACAATATTTGATGCTATACAGAAGAAAGAAAAAACGCTGTTTAGGTTATCACATAACGAGCAAAACAATTACACCACATAACCTTTGTGTCTGTCAGTTAGCTCAAATTGGTTAAGTTTGGTTTCCCTTCGCAGAAAGGTTTAGTGGCTACAGTATACATACAATCTACAGATGTTACTTATCACCACTGTCAATTAATCTACACACTCATTCTGGAATCTTCAGGCGAAGGCAGTGACGTGCCATGTTGAACGTTAACGTTCAGATCAAAGCTCTGTGAGGACGAAACATCACATAGAGTCAGTTATAGTAAATATCAGGCATGGCTTTTTGACTGAGGGAGCAGTTGCCTTTGACCCACAGCATATTCATGTCAGTGTATCTAGTGACGGCCTGACGGGGGCCGCCTGCATTTGGCTTGCAGAGGTAGTAAGTCATGTGTGTGTGACAGCCTGCTACGTCCATGCTTGTGCACCGATTTCCTGTCTTGGCATCTGATCTGCTTAACGTGGCACCAGTGCGCTACTGTAGTTTCTACCGCTGTCATTCACAACGCAGCAAAACAAGGATGAATGGGTAGGAGAGAAGACGAGAAGTGAAAGGCAGAGAGAGAGAGAGACAGCCATGCCAGAGTGGTATAAGTCAGCTGTCCTTACTCATTTGTTAATCTAGCTCTGAAGGACCATGTGGCCCGGCATGTTTAGTGCACTGACTATGACGACTCAACGTTTGACATCATTGCTGACCATTTTCAAAAGTATACCTCATTTCAGTACAGTATGAAAATCACCTTGAAGTGGATTTTAAACTTTTGAAATGGCTAATACAACACACGAAATATCACAATTTGGTTATTTGTGTGTATCTGTTGTGCTTTAATGCATTTTAAAGAGTGTAATCATTTCAAAAGTAGTCCCTGGAGAAAAGACTAATTTATCAGCAATATTTGGGGCTGTTTTGATAACCGTGGAGAAAATGCAATCGAATGATGAGTATGTCCTTTCCAATTTCTCAATTGTATTTTCCACCACATTTAATGAACATTCGAGCAGATCTTCAAACAGTAACGTGTCTTCAACTTCCGATGACAAACATGACAAACATAATATTACCTTATGCTATAACTGTATTGGAGAAGTACCAGTATCATGGCTGCCTAGTATGTGATATGTGCATTTCTTATCATCCTTGAAGCAGTTGAATATGGGCGTGGGACTGGTAGATATGTTAGAGCTATCCAGGACATCTGCCAGACCATGGATCTTCATCTAAGATAACAGATAACAGCGTTGTCGTCAAGGAAGGCAAGCGCTAGCACACGCAACATGCATAATACACCAATCACTGTATTTCTCTCTCTCTCTCTACTCTCTCTGGAAGTTGGAAAGAATTGTTCCAGCAATAAAATGTAATAGCCTTAATCACATAAACAACTGTGCTGGAAATTAAGTGACTTCTATACAAACTGCTAAAGGAGTACTCAAGCGTCGCTACCAGCTAACGTGTGAGATTGTGGTTGGGTTGGAAAGACAGAGGTAGTTTTGGGGGTAAAAGTAGGCTTGGATCTGGGTGCCAATGCTTCTCTAGGGTTTTTCTTTTCTTTTTGCTGTGTGGAAAGGCAGGTCTTAAGGTATACATCATTTCAAGACAATGTCATGCCAACACCAAACACGTAAAACAAGCAGGACATTATTTAGTCTCCTTGAGGCGAGGTTGTACCTTTTGTGGTGGTAAGCAAAACACTTGGCCAAGTGGTTTCCCTAATTTGTTGAGTTCAGGGGGATTCAGGCAGCGAGTAGACGCCCGTCAGACCCTGTGTTGTAATTATACTAGTGATGACGACACTCAAGTGCGCTGTGGCCATGGAAACCTGGGGAAATAATAAACACCCACCTCCTCTACACACTCTGGCCGCCGACTAGGACAACACCGACCGCGTGACTCATCATCGACCGCGGAGAACACACACAATGACACGCAGTGGCCGGCCACACACACACACATTTTTTTTTTTTTACATTTTTGAAAGATCTTGAAAGTGTGGGAACTGCTGATTTAGAAGTAATTTGTAGAATCGGCGTCGGGTCTTAATGGGTTAATGTAGTCATTTCCTTAGATTCACCGTCATTATCAGCCAACTTCATGTGAATTCTGTATCTGACCGCAGGAATCTTACAGACAGCCAGTGATCTTGTCTCCCTTCAGTCTATCTCACACACGGGTACTGTTTCATTTGGCCTTTGTCAAACCTCTCAGAAGCCACAGCCTCCACCAATATCACCCAGAGACCCCGATCACAAGCCCATTGTTAGCCGCCGAGCTAACATAACAGCGGGAAATGAGTAAGGATCACTGCGGGCTGTCGCATATGAGACCCATTCAACAATCTCACCTGGATTCTATTACCACTGGTTTGATTTCTAATATCAACCACATGACACGATATAGCCAATAAGTCGGCGTGCCTGGCTGCTGCCGCCATGCATACACACCCCTCACACCCCCCCCCCCCCCCCGCCCGCATGTGTGCGACACACGCGCACACATGCACCCACACATTAACGTATCAAAAACCACCACCCTCATTCAAAGTGAAGGGGGAGGAGGAGTTAGGGGAAAGGGGCGACATCCACCCCTCCTGTTACTGTCAGCGCGCTGCGCGCGCACACACGCACGCACGCACGCACGCACGCACGCACGCACGCACACATACACACACACACACACACACACTCCAAATGTACATGCACGAAACCCATTCACATCCTCTGCACACAAGGTACGACCATTCGCATGCATTACGCATGCTAATGTATGCTTGGATGACAGCACTCAACTTTTTCTAGTGTTATCTGATCCAGAGTTCAGCTACTGAGTCAGACACTGGAGTATTCCTCATGTGTTTGGTTCAAACTCAGGGAGTCATATGGGGTCCAGCGATATAACTCAGCCATAAGGAACCATATAAGGAGTTCCCATCAGCGCCCATTGACCGCCGTCAAGTATTTTTTGTTGTCCAGATTATGCCCATATATGGCCATTCCAATATATGGGCATATAGAGACTTTCTAATTCTTTGTTTGGCCCAAAACATTGTGTTTATTGTCATGATTTGTCACGACAAGAGTTGGCTTTGTCCGCGGCGTAAACGTCTTTAAATAAATACTTTCTGAAAAGTCTATGAGGAAGATGAACAGGGATTTCTTTTCCGGGTCTCTCGAGGGGGCGGGACTGCGACGCTCTATACTGATGACATCAGGCATTGATACGATCAAAATGTTATTATCCACCTTATCAGACTGTTTAAGTTGGACTGTGTCCACCTGTTCAACAACAGTCCACCTGTTCATCAGGTAGACTCACAACACACTCTCACTCCCCGAACTATCATGACTTCATGTGAGATGTGACCAAACGTTTGACTGGAAGGGGGTTCCCTTCCAGTTATCGGGTGCCGCCCCGGGCATTTCCGCACTCCAGGAATACGGAAGTGCTGTTCTCAAACCCAATGCGTATAAGGGTCCACTAAAAACAGTTAGCCAAGCGACTCTGCCTAGCATTACAGTCTTCAGCCAAGTCGGCACCGTTCAAGTTATGTCCCGATAGGGACCGGATCGTAACTCATATTCCCCCTAGTCAACATGTGCCGTTGTCGAGGGTAGTAACCCCTTTCAGGTCACCCGTTTTCCGTCTTGGGAGTGAGAATGTGTTGGTTTGCAGTGGGCTGATCTACTGACAAATGTACAGTATGATACTATATATTCCATCTACTCACTTCAACATGAGGTTAGTTTGTTAATGATGCTGCATACTAGATGAGGGAGCTTGCAAGTCGACCAATTGCGGCCAATGGTATATTGGGGCGGTGAATTCTGTTGAATAGTGAATGAACCCAAATGTCACATTTTGGACTAACTGTTCACATATGTATGATACAAAGGCACGTACTCAATGCTGTTTCAATCCAATTTAAAGCTTATAATTACCGGAGTTTGAGCAACCATACTACATCACACACTATGGCCTGGGGCATCGACCGCTCTCATAGCATTCTGTAGATGATAACGATAAAAAAAAAGATGGGAATGTTCATTTTCCCTGTGGATGCAATCTGGACATTTTAAGTGAACTGTTAGCCATCCATGAGAAATATGATGTATTTGGGTGCAGTCCTTATTTGGGTACAATCCTTATGCAAACAAAGCTTCCTTGAGGAGACGAGTCCTTGCAATAGATGTGTAGTCCATTTTATTATTATTTATTTGCTGGGAATTGTTTTAAAATTATATATTTAAAAATGTTGAAATTTATTTTTAAATGTGATGTGAAGTTTCTGGAAAAATGCTGCTCATACAATACAATACAACACCCCTCGTGTGTGTTTATGGTTAAAATCTGCTGCCGAAACAATCAAGCATAAATGAAACAGAACAGGAATTGTGTATGCCACCTTCTGGAATCCCAGGACTACAGTTATGCACAGAGCCTATTGCTTCATGGCATCCCTAGTTTTAGTGAAATGATGACACTGTTCAAATTGAGTCTACCATGTCCTTGATCATTCCAGGTTGCTGTATACTGGGACGCGTGTACAAATAATTAGAAACAACAATATTCACATTTTGGGGGGAAACAGAAGACTTCACAAGATTTGATATTATTTGCCAAACAAACATTAAACAATCTCACCTAATTTGCATACTGTTTTTATAGCTTATCTCTGTTGAACTGATTGTTTCTCCAACTCTCTTTTTTCCCCCCACCTTTGTCGCTTGTCAGTGCTGTGACATGCCATATAATGGGCTAGTGCTAGTCCTTAGTGACTGTGACATGCCATATAATGGGCCAGTGCTAGTCCTTAGTGACATGCCATATAATGGGCCAGTGCTAGTCCTTAGTGACATGCCATATAATGGGCCAGTGCTAGTCCTTAGTGACATGCCATATAATGGGCTAGTGCTAGTCCTTAGTGACATGCCATATAATGGGCCAGTGCTAGTCCTTAGTGACATGCCATATAATGGGCCAGTGCTAGTCCTTAGTGACATGCCATATAATGGGCCAGTGCTAGTCCTTAGTGACATGCCATATAATGGGCCAGTGCTAGTCCTTAGTGACATGCCATATAATGGGCCAGTGCTAGTCCTTAGTGACATGCCATATAATGGGCCAGTGCTAGTCCTTAGTGACATGCCATATAATGGGCCAGTGCTAGTCCTTAGTGACATGCCATATAATGGGCCAGTGCTAGTCCTTAGTGACATGCCATATAATGGGCCAGTGCTAGTCCTTAGTGACATGCCATATAATGGGCCAGTGCTAGTCCTTAGTGACATGCCATATAATGGGCTAGTGCTAGTCCTTAGTGACATGCCATATAATGGGCCAGTGCTAGTCCTTAGTGACATGCCATATAATGGGCTAGTGCTAGTCCTTAGTGACATGCCATATAATGGGCTAGTGCTAGTCCTTAGTGACATGCCATATAATGGGCTAGTGCTAGTCCTTAGTGACATGCCATATAATGGACCAGTGCTAGTCCTTAGTGACAATGTCAAATGATTTCCAGAATCTTTCCCATGACTGTGACATTTCCCCCCCATGCCATTATGTGTGACCTGCGGCTAATGCCATTCACGCCTTCCAAACGTCTAATGCTTTTGCCCTCTGGTGACAGAACGGCTCCTTAATAGAATCCCCTGCTCCTCCCATCGCTCTTCTTGTCCCCTCCACTGTCATTCGGTGTATCCTATGCTATATTTAAGTAATTCAGTGAAATAACTGTGGGGGGTAATCTGTGTGCACAGGGATTATAGTTACAAAGAACATGTATTTGAGAAATTACATTTTGTCTTTGATTTACAAATGCTGCTGTTGAAGGATTGCAGTGGTCCCCCTCATGCGCTAGGGTTCACAAACATTTAAATTTCAAGGACCATTTTAACTGTAGGTATGGGGAGTATGTATGGGGTCCATTTTGAACCCCTCCCCCCCACTGTGCAGGAGGGTGAGTAATGGAATCGTTATGGTTCTTCTGACTAATGCAAGCACCAGCAAAAACCAAAGGTATGTACTCTGATCTCACCTTCTCCAGTCTAATCAAAGGCAAAGAACCATTTACTTGTCACACAAACTTTTGGGAATTATCCTATGGTGTTTGTGAAGATATCAAGCAGATCGACAGGATTAAACAACAAGCCAACGAAGAAAAATAACTTTAAAAAAAAAAGAAAAACGGATCCTTAAATTGTAAATCAACAGTCTCACCCCGTTTCATCTCTGGGAGCGAAAGACGAGAACCAAAAGACAACATAAGAGTAGCAGGGGATAAAGAAGCCGAAGGGCTCCAGCGACTGCATGCACACGGGGTGTGTGTGTGTGTGTGTGTGTGTGTGTATCTGTCTGTCTGTCCGTCCTCTGGAGCATCCCCAGGCCGTCTCCCTCTCTCCTCGCTCTGTGCAGCCGGAGCCCGTCAGCACCGTGCTGAGGGCCTGTACATCTCAGCCAGGAGACAGACAGACAGACAGCTGCTATTAAACCCTGATTGTTTCAGGTTCACAGGGTGTGAAAGGGCCTGATTGAGGGCCTCTGATCCCAGTGAGGGTGGTCTTTCTCTCTCTCTCTCTCTCTCTCTCTCTCTGTGGAAGGTGGGAGGAGGTGGTCTGTGTGTGTGTGTGTGTGTGTGTGTGTGTGTGTGTGTGTGTGTGTGTGTGTGTGTGTGTGTGTGTGTGTGTGTGTGTGTGCGCGCGCGCGTCAGGATTGCAGGCATCACGTGACGCACGTTCTTTGCCGAGCGGACCAAAATGGAATCTGGACAAAAACACACCACTTGTTGCTGCCTGCCTCTGCGTGCGTATATGTGTGTGTTGGTGTGTGTCACACGTGACGGGCGGTCGATAACTGCCAGCGCGACACAGGAATTAAAAATGTCCACCACAAAGTCATGGCCAGAGAAGGCCTTGAAGCATTAGCGTTGAGAGATGTTGTATGACGTTAAACCGCTCCGTTGTAACTAGCACTGCAATGTAGTGGGTGCAGATTTAAGATGCGTTTGCAACCTCTGTGGACTATGTGTGCTTCAACGCGATCGCAAGCTTGCATACAAGAAGGCGCTGCTCACCGATGGAGTATACCGACAGGCAGCCCCTTCTATGGGCAGTTCCCGGGAAGAGAGGCGTTGGACCGGGGGCCTTCAACCGGGTGTCCATGCGCTGTGGAAACAACAGTGGATGGATGTCGGAGAGCGCTTTGATACCGGGTGGCAATGTGGGAGTGGAATGGGAACTTTTGTTTTGGTTCGACATATCATTGGTTCGAAGGAGCATTGGTCCGAGGTGCGTTAAGGGTCGGGAGAGGGTTAGGGTTAGGTTTAGGTGTGCTGCCCCGTGGCAGGTTAGGGTTAGGTTTAGGTGTGCTGCCCCGTGGGAGGTTAGGGTTAGGGTGAGGGTTTGAGGTAGGTTGTAGTTCGGACCAATGGTATGTCGGACCAAACGCATGAACCCACTTTTGTTTCCTCTGATGGTTCAACCTAGGACATGCCCACGGACTGGTTGTTAGAGGGGGTTTCGACAACTTGGGATGCTCAGAAACGAGCTGTTGGACTGTCTCTGCTATGATTGGCAGCCGCTGCTCCTTGTGCCCATGGACGGCTCTGTGACATGACATACTTGTTTTATCTGAGGACATATGCCTTGATTTTTGATGTAACTTTGTTGCACCTGAAATATTGATGTCCTTGTATGCAATTTCCTTTGTGTGGACATAAATAAATGGTGTGTGTGTGTGTGTGTGTGTGTGTGTGTGTGTGAGAGAGAGAGGATTGCAGACATCACGTGACGCGTGTTCTTTGCCGAGCGGACCAAAATGGAATCTGGACAAAAACACACCACTTGTTGCTGCCAGGCCTCTGCGCACACGTGTCGTGTATGTGTGTGTCCGTGTGTCACACGTGACGGGCGGTCGATAACGCCAGCCAGGAATTAAAAATGCCCCCCACAAAGTCATAGCCAGAGAGAAGGCCTTTGAAGCATTAGCGTTGAGATTGCTGAAATACAGACATGAGATGTAACGTGTGTGATATAAATGGTAAATGGTGCATTTATATAGCGCCTTTATCCAAGGCGCTTTACATAGATTGTGCATTACATTCACCCATTCACACACACATTCATACACCGATTGCGGCGGACGCCATGCAAGCCGCAAGGTACCAACCAGCACATCGGGAGCAATTTGGGGTTCAGTGTCTTGCCCAAGGACACTTCGACATGTAGACAGGAGGAGCCGGGATTCGAACCGCCGACCCTTGGATCATTGGACGACCTGCTCTACCTCTTGAGCCACAGTCGCCCCCTGCAGGTGTAGTACAATCCAATTGTATAACTCCATCTAAAATGCCTCAGCTTCCCTTCGCATTTTTGTTGAGACACCCCCATGGGGCTGTGTGTTGATGTATATGTATGATAGACTAATCTCTACTCTGACGTTGGCTGTGATCAATCTGAGCAGTTTGTCTGTCTGAGCTTTCCTGGGGCTGACAATATGAAGGCAGTTCCTTCCTGTCACTGCATGTGTGCCTACGGTCTATTTGTTTAAGAGGCTATTCCTATTGGGAAACCTTTTGGCCTTAACACACTGATAATGACCATGCAGGGCTAGGAAGCTCCCCTGCAGTGCTTTTCACACATGGCCAGTGGCCAAAGGACAAGTGCATTTTCCTCCCTCAGAACTCCCCCGTCTCAACCTTGAGCAGGGCTAAGGTCGGGCCAATCTTCACAGCAAATTCTGGTATTAATCCAACTCTGAAAGTGTAAAAGTGGGGTTAATTTTAACTCTTTAATTAACACCCATTGTGCAGTAGGCTACAGTGATTTTATTGTAATTACCAAAATAAAGAAGAAAACTATATATATATATATATATATATATATATATATATATATATATAGTTTTATATATATATATATATATATATATATATATAGTTTTATATATAGTTTTATATATATAGTTTTATATATATATATATATATATATATATATATATATATATATATAGTTTTATATATATATATATATATATATATATATATATAGTTTTCTTCTTTATTTTGCCAAAAAAAACAAAAACAAAAAAAACATGCCGAAACATTCTTCCCTTCCTACATTCCCTTGTAAATAATGTTTTCAAGGAAATGAAAACATTCTTTGTTTTTTTTCAAGGAAAACATTATTTGCACTGTGATTGAGTCAACAGTCATTTTTAATACAATTTTGCTGTGTATTCTCAGAAAGTCTACTACAAAATGTATAACTGCAAGCTCCTTAACAGTGAAAGCAATAATTATTTGGGAGTTTCTTCACCACAATGAATGCAGGAAGTCAAATGATTTAGAATTGCTTTGATTTAAAAGTTTATTTTAACATCCACCGACAAGCAGAAGCTAATGGCTCAATTGCATTATTAGAGATCTTTAATGGATATTACATTTCTCTCTCTTTCTCTTTCTCCTTCTCCTTCTCCCTCTCTCTCTGTGTGTGTGTGTGTGTGTGTGTGTGTGTGTGTGTGTGTGTGTGTGTGTGTGTGTGTGTGTGTGTGTGTGTGTGTGCATGTGTGTGTGTGTGTTCCTGCGTGTTGAGCTTGTGTACCTAGCACTTCTCAGTGTCAGTTAGAAATAAATAGGTGTTTAGCTGTCCTATTGAGTCCCATGTTGACACTCTTCCGTACAGGCCCACTACATTAGGCCAACTGCCTAATCTGCCCACATTAGCAGCTGAAGTGACCTCTGCAATGGCTAATTACTCAGATATAGAAAGATCATGTATATGATTTTCCTGTTGACACTTCCACCCGTTGTCAGTAGAAAGAAAAATAAACAAATAGCAAGTAAACAATTTGCATTGTCTCTATGCTTACATGACATACACAGCTATAGTCTATCCATGTGTCGAATCTGAAATCAAAACCAACCTCTTGATGGAGTTATTAGTTTACTGTAATCTACCATTTAGCATACGTGTGGGTGTCCTGACTCCTGACAGAAACTCACATTTGGAAAAGATATTGGCACCTAAAGTATTTCAGGTTACAAGAAACAGCTGTTTTTAAGCGGCCCTACGACCCTCTAAAGAGTCCTAACGGCGGAGAGGCTGCTGCGCTGGATGAGTTTGTTGGCATTCGGGAAAAGAAACCCTAAAAGAAGCACTTCCCACAGCAGAGGCACGAAGAGAGGAAAGGGGATATATTCTGAGGTCTAAATCCACACGTTTCGTTCTTGGCAGCGCGTATAACCCCTGCATCAGCAACAAGCAGTCAGCTCAAGTCAAGAAGACAGTCTACTAAATTTCCAAATGGATGAACTCATTTGCCTAAGAACATTTTCCAATGACTGGCACATTGGGCATATATTTAATTCATAGCATGTTTTGTGATTATTTCTATTATTCAAGACCGTGGCTTTTACTGTTAAAATTAATAAATGTTGTAATTTAGGCTATATTAAATTCGTATAGCTACATATCACACATCACATCTTCATTTGAAGCACGCAACCGCCAGCAAGTTACCACATTTCACGGGAATAAAGCATTTCTCCAGTCAACCAATTTGAAGGCATTGTTGTGATAGTAATGGGATAACAGAACACGACTGTATACAGTGGGGAGGTGACTGGACAGACACGCTTCGACTTTAATTGCATGTCATTTCTAACGTGCAGGTTGAGAACAGTGATAATGAAAAACGTACCTTCAGTGACCTGCAAGGATATTCTGCATGAGACTTTTGACTTGATCCCCCCAAAGCAGTCCCTGGAAAAGGTCTCAGAAGGACTGGGTCTGTGTCCCGCTGGGGGTTTGAGAATTTCCAATAGAGCCTCCTCTCTCTTCTCTCTCTCTCTCTCTCTACTTTCTGGCAGCCGCAGTCAGATGGAGATGATTGGATTCCTCAGCCTGCGTTCAAAACCCCGACACTTTTATCCTCTTTCAGAAGTTCTCTTCCATAGTTTTCTTCACAGTCGCGGCACGAAAAACGGTGAGAAAACTGTACCCCATGTTCGGCTATGGAGTCCCGCAAAAGCCCGAAGTTGGTTGCGCGCACACACAAGCCAATGCGGGAATGCGCACCCCCTTCTCCTCCACGCTCCCCCTTCTCCTCCCCTCCCTCCTCCTTTCTCCGAAGTCTGTGGACCACCCCGAAACAGGAAGTTCACTTTTTTTTTGTTTTTCTTTAAAAAGAAAAAAAAAGAAAGAGAGAAAAAAAGACCATGCTGCTATAGGATTTTTCTGCTACGAGTTGACTTGTAGCCTACCATCACGCGTATAGCCTAGTCGCATGAAGTTATGGGTTAAACTACAAAACTTGTTATAGCCTACAACAAATGTATTTACAATTTATTATTACACACATTTCTATAATAGGCTATTAGGGGAATGTGAATTGCATGAAACGTGTCACTGACATTGTTAGGCCTATATAACATTGCGTCATATATGATATCATGTCAGGTCAAATGTTTACAGTTTACTGTATAGTGTAAAGTTAGTTCATAGAGAACTTATTGGACAGCGTGTGTGGCTCAGGGCTACGTGGGGATGCTGGCGATCTCAGTGCCTTAACCAGTGCACCTCAAAACCCGGAGTGGAGTTTAGCCGGGCCCAGGCATGACGCGCAGGCAGGCAGCCAGGCACTCGATGTGTGCGTGTGTGTGTGTGCGTGTGTGTGCGCGCGCGTGCGTGCGCACGAATTGATATGGACATGGACTAATCAACTATATAGGCCTATAATTATTCTGAAGCAAAAAAAGAGGATTTAAATGACTGATATAAATGACAATACAATATAAGAATACATTAAATTGGAATATGCCTACCTGGCAGCTACTGATGCTGGTGGTGTGTATATAGGCCTAATATGCCACATGTAGCAATGATCTAATCTATTTTTGAGTAGTACAACCGGACTATAGACAGCTATGTGTGTGGCTGTGTCCCTGGGTCCTGTATCCGTTATTATCCTATTAGGCCTATAGTCCTTTTTCCTATAATAATAATAATAATAATAATAATAATAATAATAATAATAATAATAATAATAATAATAATAATAATAATAATAATAATAATAATTATTATTATTTTGCTGCTATACATTCTCTGAATGATATAGGTTTTACTCGTATATACCTGTGCACAAGATGTAACAATAAAGAACCACCTTGAAAATGAATGCACTTACATTAGGCCTATTCAGTAATGTACGAACAACTGTGAACTGTGCATTTAGAAGGAAAATCCAAATAATTCAAAATGAATCATTATATTATCTGTAACTGTCCCAGAACGAGAGACAGTGGTTTCAGGTGTAAACTTAAATTATATTAAATATGGTTTTGGTTGTGCAACATTTATGATCATACTTGGATAAAAAGGTTGATTTCATTATAATAAATAGAATTAAAAATGGCAATAAATATGTTAAAAGAATATATCACAAAGTAAAAATGCACCCTATGCAAAGGGAGTCACATGATTAGAGTGTCGCGTCACTCACATGACGTCACCTGTCAGTAAGGGTCAGAGGTTGAACTGAGTTCCTGGAGAGAAGTTGTATTTTTGGGAACGTCAGAGAGAGACAAATATTCAGTAATCTGGTAATATGGTTCAAAGGCACACACGGTACATATTCTTTATTGTGTTCTTTTGAGTGTAATGTGTTTGTTGTATATTGCCTAATGTTGCTGTAATGTAGAAATATGGACTTTGTTTGATTATTTGAATGCACATGTGTGAACTCTCTAATCACTGTTTACAATGTGTATGGACTCAAAACTGAACAAAATGTAATTGTTTCTTTATTATAGTTTTCACGGTGTCTTGGTGACTGGAGGAGTTGAAAGTCGCATGACAAATAAAACCAATATCAGACATCTGTATGATGCGTGGACTTACTTGAACCTGTACAGCTACATTATCAGTACTGTCATTCAGAATAGGGGGGTATACTTTGCTATATATTTTTTTACGTGTGTAAAGCAGCTTTTCCTTGAAGCGACAATGAAAGCTGAAACTAAAGCTACAGCAGTTGGTGACCTGAACCAAGGAAGGCAAGAGTCCATTGACAACATACGGCCAGTGACTAAATCAGATTTTATCAATGAGTTACGTGGGCTTTAGTCCCAGTATAGCCGCTGCAGGCCACGCAGGGAGTACTTGGGCTTAAACAGGCCCACAGATGCTGGCACCATATGCCTCCTCGTCTGACTGCAATGTAGTGGAGACGGTCCAACATGCTGATCTTCTCATTCATGTCAAGTGGACAGTTAGAAGTGCTATAGATTATCAATGGGAGGAGAGCAGTGAGTCCTGAAAGCCCAGATGTGGCAATGGGAACTGTGTTTGCTGTATGTATGGCATGGGTATTTATTTATTTATTGTACTGTAGTGTATTATTGTGCATTCCTGTGTACTAGTTATAGACTTGCTGGTTTTGTATTACTATTACAATTTACAATTCAGGCATTTTAGCAGACACTAGTGCTAGATCAGAATAAGCAGAGTAAGCATTAACTCTAGCAACAAGGTCACACACTGTAAGTAGATTGCAGGACAATGCAGTGTCCCAAAGAAAGGATAGCAGGTAAACAATTAACCTATAGCATCTGTCTAAACAACCGTCTAGTTAAACAACATCCAAGCATATTTATTTTGTCCTGGGGATTAAGAGCAACTGAAATGTATGGCAGGCAAAACGCTATCAGGTAAAATATCATATCTGACCTTTGCATTAATTCATATATTAATTGATTTGCCCATTAATTTGTCTGTTCATATTTTTAAGCGAGCAACATTTTCACACCAAATCTCGTATTCCATCCATCCATCCATCCATCCATCCATCCATCCATCCATCCATCCATCTTCAACCGCTTATCCTTGGTCGGGTCGCGGGGGCATCAGCTCCACCAGAGAGCTCCAGACATACTGTACTTCTCCAGAGCAACATTAGTTGTTTTTTTCCCCCTGAATTTTCACCCCACGATTTTTGCAACCCATTTTTTCACCCAGTGTCAATTATCTAATGTAATCCTGGGCGCTACACTTCCTCTGCCAACCTGGGGAGGGCAGTGGACTGTCCAAGCTGCTTCTTTTCACCTGACGGAGGAGTTTCCCCGGCCGGACGTAGCGCATGGAAGGAACATGTTATTCCGACCAGTTCCTTTCCCTTCCCATCAGGCGCCCCGGCTGGCCAGGTGGAGGTAGTTTAGAGACCAGGATTTCTGCATGTTTTATGTGAGGGTACCTACCTACCCTAGGGGACATGGGGAGAACATGCAAACTCCACACAGAAAGGCCCTTTCGCCAACCCCGCCTCGGGTATGGGCACTGATGATGCGGAGGAGAGAACACGCCCCCAGCGCCCACAGCGTCCGCAGCGGGAATCCAGGGCAACATTAGTGACTTCCTCCTGGGGGATCCCGAGACATTCCAAGGCCAGTGAGTCGATGTGTTTCCTCCAACTGCGCCTTGGCCTGCCCCGGGGTCTCCTCCCAGTGGGACGTGCCTCGAGGACCTCCCTAGGGAGATGTCCGAGAGGCATCCTAACCAGATGCCCTAACCACCTAAACTGGCTCCTATGCATCATAAAATATAAGTTTAATGAGTGGTAGCCTATTTTAGATTTGTTATTGAGAACAGCTTGACTGAAACAATTTTGAGTTAGCAGCAATGCATGAATTGAATTATGTTCTGTCATTCTTTCTTGTTTCTCAATTCGGATGAAAGTGCTCAGTTGTAGGGGACAGAAATAAAGGTTTGCAGGTGTCTACTTCCACAAGCCAGTCAAAGCTCATAGAAGGCTTTACAGCTCTAGGCAGATTACTGAGAGGCCAAGTAGTTAGAAAGTCGGAGCAAAAGTCTTTACCTTGGCCAAAGCCACTCAGTTCAAGTGAAAACATCAAAATCCAGCTTCACAGCCTATCACTTTCCTGATTGGAACCTAGCCTGGGCAAGTAATCACAAAACACATCACTGCATACGTAACTTCCCAGTCAGTAGCAGTCATTAGGAAACATGCACACTGTTTTCAACATACATTTCTATTGTATACTTAAGCTGCTGTGATTTACATGTTTGCAGAGTAAACCTCGGCTATCCCCATAATTACCCTGAATATCCACATAACAGGAAGTGCAGTGTATATCACCTTACATGGGTAGTAGTTGGTTAATCCACATGGCATTTGACAGTATGTGCACTAACACTACATAATCTTAAATATCTGTGAGATTGCAACCTGAAGTTTGAAGTAAGCATTTTATTGGACAGAATGAAGAGTTCTTCCTTGTCTAAACTGGTTTAGTTAAGGTTCATTCAA
Source organism: Electrona antarctica (assembly GCF_951216825.1). Taxonomy (NCBI): domain Eukaryota; kingdom Metazoa; phylum Chordata; class Actinopteri; order Myctophiformes; family Myctophidae; genus Electrona; species Electrona antarctica. Next base: position 12,063,307 of record NC_136790.1, read on the forward strand.
GGAAGGCAGTAAGAAGCCTGCCCATAGGACTGTGAGAGGGAATGAATACATCTGTCACTAAGACTTGCGGCAGCTGGACGCCATTACCCCACACTGCAAAATCCACCAAATCTTTTACAGGATTTGTTTTTCCATTGCAGATGGTGCTTTGCATATGTTTTCTTCCCATTGGCTTGGCTCTGACACTGACATGGATACTACTGCTTATAAGGATGCTCTCTCTTCAGTGGGCTCCACCTATTTTATGCAACCCTTCTGACTGGGTAAGAATTGTGCATGTACAATTTGTGCAAATAGTTTGCAAATAACTTGTAAGTAATTTAAAATAGTTAATATAGAGGGATATAGGCAACCATGTCTTGAATATCCATCCAGGTGATCTTTAAGGCTTGCGCCTGGAAATGTAGTATGCAATGCATACTAAGCCATTGTTTTTATATTAAAAACAATGGTGATTTTCACTGTCTGGCACTGGGTCGCCAGCCCTGTAAGAACGGCTAAGTAATCTTGTGCCTGAAAAGGTTCTCCACCAATGCATTTGTGCATGCATTGTGTTAATGTTAGTGCAACGCGCGTGCGTGCGTGCGTGCGTCAAGAGACATTTTAGTATGCTGCCTATTTGCCATAATCAAGAAGATATTAATAGATTTATAGATGACCCAAAAATAGTTTGTTTGCTGTCTTATAATAGTTAATGAAAACATTGGATGTGAATATACACCAGCATTATCGGTAGGCCTACAGCATACATCATCATAATTTAAAGGAGAGAAAGCAATAGCAAAATGAAAGATCTCTTAAATTCACGTCTTACCCAAGTGCTTGGACTGGAATGGCTATACAACATGGCAGCGGTGGCCGAAAGGATTGCGGAGCGGTCTTGATACCGGAAGGTTGCCAGTTCGAATCAGCGGTCCGACACGTTAAAATTACCACCGCTGAAGTGCCCTTGAACAAGGCATTGAACCACTACGATGAAATGTTCTATGAGCAGGGCCTGGCTGGAAACAAGTTCTTGAGCTTAGCCCAGATACCCTGGGTAAATATAGTAATCATTTCATTTCATTTCATCAGAAAACAGTAACACACATGATTACGTTTCTAAACATCTCAATTTGGCACAGCATCAACGCAGCAATAGTTTTCCCTAGCTACACAAAGAGATGCATACTACAGGGTCTTTTCAAGTTAATTTGTCATTTAAAGTAAACCAAGGAAAGTTTTATTTATTCTGTCTATTGTAATTCTCACATGGGTCCCTGCCTTTAATTCATATTGTTTTCGTATTCTTATCTTAAAATCTGATTTTATATTAAGAATGAATAAGTTTCACTTTGAAGGATGGATGATATCTTTGTTGTTAATGTTATAGGCCTACACCTTTAACAGCAGATAGTAGGCTACTGTAGTACTACGAGTCACGAGAGATAACGTATTTAACTTATTTTGAATGGATTATGTATTGTACACACAACACAAGTGTAAGAGAGTTTTAACAAGGGATAAACCAAGTACTGCAACGGCATGGTACCAATTACATTACTTTCCTTTGAAAATGAAAATGTATTACTGATATCTAAAGAAAGGCACTCTTAAGAGTCTTAATAGAAATGTGGATATGGTTTCTACTTTGCATGCCAAAAAAAATATTTACATTTGAAAATGATTGCGATATGATTATTAATTCAGGAAATGTTGCAATATTTGTAATAAGTACCACAGACGTCTAAGTCCAAATTTCATTCTGACCCCTCCACGAAAAGGCCTCGTTGTCCTGAACCCTTATCTATCATTTATACATTATGGATCAATAGTGTGGACGTGGCATTCACAAACTGTATATTCTATGCAAGTGATAAGGATTGAATGTGGCAATATGATTGTCATTGTCATTCATTATCTACTTGTTCATCGTTCATTTCTCAAATGTTATATGCATTTATGTTATATCAATATTATGTTGAATTAAAAATGTAATGTCAGTCAACATTACATGTAAAAAATCCAATTATATCAGTAACTCTATTGTAAATGAAGATTTTGCAGACTTCTTTTTGCCACTATTTTAAATTTCAAATACACCACCAGAGGGCAGTATGACACAAGTCTGAGAACAGAACAAGCTACAACACCCTGAAAATGAGCACATTGGCAACAGAGAATGACTATACAGGTATATGTACATCTAAATATTTTTAGTGTCCTTGTTTGTTTACACATTTTCACAACAAGTTGTGATATGTTTGGAAAATGGTGTCTGAAAGGTGTCTGAAGTTTCTACTCTGTTAATTATCTTCAACAGCAAGATGAACTCTGAACCAACCCTCGCAAATGAGCAAGAGATGAGAGATGTGAGTGCTCCTCTGAAACAACATAAAATGTTATGTGGTCCATACACTGAATTATTATAGAGCTATATTCATAACTCTGTAAGCGATATTGTAACGTCAAACTTGCCCTACATTCATCTGAGGTGTGTGTGCCCCTTACTATTAGAACAATGCAATGTGTCCATCCCAGCTCTCCAAGCTCCAACCAGATTCATCCAGAGGGTTTTGCATCACCTCAGCAACCAACCACCACAGTACAATGACACAGCAGAGATGTTAGATCTGACAGGGTATGTATGTAGCCTATCTAATGTATGTATGTCATTCAAATGAATGAATCAATCAATCAATCAATCAATCAATCAATCAATCAATCAATCAATCAATGAACCACTTAAACTGTACTTTGTTGACCAGGGTCCCCCAGTGGTATATAATTGGCCCCTCCTTTATTCCCTCCACACCAATCATCTACGATTAGGGACACTAGGGTTCATTTGGTTAAATAATAATGTAATTGGGCCCGGACGGTTAGCTCAACCGCGGGCACCTAGGCTGCCCAGCCAGCCGGATGGCGTGCCGCGGGTTCGACTCCCGAGCCCGACGGCCTTTGCCACGTGTCACTCCCCATCTCTCTCCCCCTTTCCTGTCTGTCTACTGTTCACTATCAATAAAGGCATAAAAAGCCCCCAAAAAAATCTTAAAAAAGGTACTGTAAGTGATTTTCTTTATATAGTTAAAATAAGTGTTAAAAAAGCTCCACATTGTGATAGTACTCATTGCTAGTGTTTGCTGCAGTAACAGGAGTCTCCATGTCTCTCCAGCTTTTTATTAAACAGAAAATGCATTTTCAGGAACCGAAACTGAAACTGAATTAGATTAGATATAAATTAGAAAGATCATGTATAATTTCCCTGTGTACTGTCCAGACTCTACAAAAGGGTACTAAATGTCCACAGCAGTCCCTGGCTGACATGCACATGCTTTGATTGATTGATTGAAATATTTATTAACAGTTTGCAGAATTACAGTACATTTCAATGCAGTGTCCTGATTGGGTAGTTTCCATTCAGTGTTCCCTGGGAGAATTAGGTCCCCGCAGGAAATACTGTAGGTGTGTGTGGTAAGAAGACCTAAGAGTAAGTGAGTGTTAACATGTAACAACAAGGTCCATGGGCTGTGTTGATGAGCTGAGCTGTGCTGATGCAAGCTCCTACTGGATCATGACATATTTAAATCCAGTTGCCCCTGTCCTCATTGGTACATTTCCCCACACCCTACCTTTTCTTCCAGGAATTGGCTTTCTTGGAACTCAGTGATTCTAATAAGGTTGATCAGGATGTCATGCTAACCTAAGAGGGGGTCATAAGGAGGTCACTGAAAAGTTTGAACACAAACACAGTCTGTGTTGTCTATAGAAATGACAGGATAGACAATATCTAGTAGTAATATACTTCATGTTTGTTGACATGGTAATGTCAAAATTGGAAGTATTTGAAAATAACATTTCTGTTCGTGTTTTAACCATACCTCAAAGAATGTTTGAGGGGCGCTAGCCCCTGCAATGCATGGCTTTTGGAAGATTACATCTGTATTGGAAGTCTATGGACTTTGAGGATATTACAATGTTTGTTTAGAGCACTTTAGAGCCAGCCAAGTCTATGGACTTTAATGTTTGTTTAGAGCACTTTAGAGCCAGCCGAGTCTATGGACTCCCAGCACCAGACACTTCATTCAGGAGTGGTGGATTCTTGAGCCGCAATGGTTCTGCAGGCTCCACCGGGGCCAACGGTGGTGCTGCAGGCTCCGCTTGCGGCTTGAATGGCCCTCCTAAAGGCCTCCTCACGGAAGACACAGTCTGGGGTGCCAACCCATACTGCTCCCGGTACCGGGTGCCGTCTACATTCCGGCTGTCACCTGTCTCTCCGGTGGTCACCAGACTCAAGATCTGCTATTTTCTAAATATTTGTGTACATTTTAAAACTTGAAATGGGACATTCTGCATAATACGTACTTTTACTTTTGATACTTACTTATTACTTAAGTACATTTTCGATGCCAATAGTTTTGTACTTTTACTCAAGTACATTTTGAATTCCGGATTTGAATTCCGGAGTAGTTCTACATTGCAGACAGTATTGATACTTTTAAAGGTATATTCAGTGATTTCGCTTCATTCAAATATCACTTATTTTTTTATTTTTTTTGGATAATCCTCCCTACTATAGAGTGTGCTGACCATATAAGGAGTTCCTCCCTGTCCCCAGTGAGCCCCTGGGGTCAAAAAACCCTAGTTTCAGTTTTGGTGGCGGGTGGCAAAGCCTTCATCCAATCAAGATGAGAGGGGCCTTCCTCCAATCATGTGTGGGGACGGGCCTTGGTGCACATGCTGTTGCACTTCCCCCCACTGTAGAGCGTGTGCATGTGCACATTTTGTTACCGGGGCGGACTGGGTGGTTTTCCAAATCACCAAATCACTGAATGCTCCTTTAAGTAAAACAACTGAGTACTTTTCCCACCACTGCAGCTTCCTGGGCGTTCCAACGAACTTAATTGGGACGTTTTTCCGAGTGGCATGCCAGGTGGGGAGGCCGATCTGTAGCTATAGCAACTCCTACTGTTTGGTTGGGACACCTGTTGGGTAGAACTGGGAAGGATAATTATTACATTAGCCTATTCCCTCCGACTGGGAAAACTCCTCAGGTGTATGTATAGAGAAGTGGTTTTGGCGACAGGGTCAGCAGTAACTAGGGAATACATGGGAGAATTGGTATAATGACTACATTGAAAAACAGATGTGTTTTTTGTTGAACAAAAGCCCCATGCCCGTTATAGATAGTCAGACCTTTATTTATCCTGTGGGAGAAATCCAATCAGCAGAGGCAGAACACACAGTTACAGGGTAAGACTAAGAAGTAATAATCAATAAGTAGCTAAGAAAAAACATTACAGAAAAAGAAACACCATAGTGACAGTATACAACATATAGTAAACACCCTCTAGTCTACAACAACAGCCTCTAGTCTCTAGGGGAAGACAAAAGCTGTGTATGCGAGTAATTACTGTATGTCTAACTTCAAACCTACCTGCTAGTTGCTACTCGTCTTCAGTAGGCCTACTTCTTTGGTAGGTTCTTCTGAATCTACATACCGGTACATACGATATACATGTACAAAATTCCCCTATTTGCATGTAAAACACACAGTCAAAAACAAAAAACCTGTGGTATTCGGATTTCGGACCTTGACTCCAAAGACAAGTTGGGACTGAACCATCATAAATCACAGAACAATCAGATACTGTCAATTATACAACAGGAATGAGTGGTGTTGAAATTGCTTTTATAATCAATTTTAAAATGTGCCTTATAGTTATATCCAGAGTTGATATCCGTCCTCAGATGAGAGATCACAGGCTTTATACAGTATTTGGTTTCTGGACTGGAGATTTCGATTAAGTGAAACCATTCAAACCAACATGTCTAGTGCCCCCTGCTGATCAAACTGTGAAAGGCATTTATCCTGGTCAAGTCACTGACCAGGTAAACTATAACCTGACTCCGCCAGATGGGGCAGCAGGTAAACTAAACGTGGCCGAGGTGGCGGTAGTGAAGGGGCGCATCCGCTGAAAACAGGAACGTAAACAGGAAGTAAACGAGGGGGGAAATGCCGTTCGGCCACAAACGGGATTAAAACACCTTTTTATTGAAAACTACGCACTAATACATTACACACGCATCCCGTAGGCCTCTCCAACATGTGGGACAGCAGGGTAAGCATCTTATATTTTGCATTTGTACATGTTCAGAGGCTGAGCTCTAAGGCTGGTGCCCCCTCCTCCCCCCAGTGAAAATGTCAAAATCGATCAAATACATCTACAGTTTAAATCTTGGGCTAGAAGAATACGTAAGGTGCATATTGTTGTACAATTTATATTTGAAAGGCTATAACAAGCAGCGGGATCTGGCATGGAACACGTACCCTTCTATCAACCGGGAAAGTTCCAGAAAGCAGGTCCCACCGAGATTTGAACTCGGATCGCAGGATTCAGAGTCCTGAGTGCTAACCATTACACCATGGAACCGCCGTATGTGAGGTTAGTAAATTAGTAGGCTAACCCCGTCCAAATCATCTAAATTGAAGCTCGTACATTTCTATTTTCTGGCTGCATCAAATGAGTCTCATAAAAAGGACATATAATAATACAAATTGGTCAATGTTCACTTAATGGCCACAGATTCAATTCAAACAACTTCCCTAAACAACAGTTATTAGGCTGTGATTTTCATTTTATGCGATTTTATCTAAATCAAATCGGTATGGCCTACCAATAGATTCGGCTCAAACAAGGGGTTAAATTAATTTCTCTTCTATATGCCACAAAAATGTGTAACGCCCTCTAACAGTCCTAAAATGTGAATTCCTTACTCTAATACATAACAAATACTCAAAGTGTATGGGTGGCTGCAATTCGAAACTGGCCCCAAAAAGTATTTTTTTCTTTTGATTTCTAGCCTTGCATAGCAGACCAAGTCGTGTTCAGTACCCAGCAAGCCAAATTACGTCATGATGACGTTATGATGATGTCCTCCGTTGACTCCGATGACGTTCAGGACTAGGTGTCTAGGCCAGATCACAGCCCATATGGGGATGATCTTTACGTCATTTCCAGGACATCTTCACCAGTTGAAATAATATAGGTTATTCTGTGCCAGATCTGACTAGTTATGATATGATTTAGATGAGATCTGTCCTCGATCCTACTCTCTCTGATTCATCCAGGGACGTCTGTCTTAGTGGGCAGAATTGATGTTGGTTGAAATCGTGTGATATTCTGGGAGAGATCTGACTAGTCTTGGTTTGACTTTGTCTGGCCCCAATCGAGACGTCACTAATTCGTCCAGGTGCTTGCTGGGTAGAGGAGAGATGGGACGGCAATTCCTTCACTATCCTAGTTAGTTAGATGGAAATAGGCGCAAGTGCAAATAATCCAGGGGGCCCGAATTTGATTGTATGACCAAACTAGGTTCAAGAGTTTTCTACATTGCCCTGCAAAAGCTTGACGCCGATCAGTCCAGCAGTTTGGGAGATTAGCTGTGCACAGACAGACAGACAGACGGGATACTCCCACACCAGCACAAAACGCGTCCTCCAGGCTTCACTTCCTGATTTTTAAACAGTTTGTGGATGGAAAATGAAGCTCACGCACGGCTGCAACTTGCAGCGTGGGCGGTGCTATTGGAACGCTTAGCCGACGCTGCAAGTTGCAGCTGCGCGCAAGCTTCATTTTCCATCCACCAGCTGTCTAAAAACCAGGAAGAGACTCCTGCCGCGAGCGGCATTTGGCATCTTTGTGACGCTACAGTGTGTGTGTGCACTGACAGACAGACAGACAGACAGACAGACAGACAGACAGACAGACAGACATGGACAGGGGCGAAAACATAATCTCAGCCACCTGGCCTGTTGGTCTGGCGGAGATAATAACACAACAATAGAACAACAAATGTGTGTGTGCCCAGAGGCATGCTGGGAAATCATTTTCCTGTCCAGTGACACACCCCAGGATGGTACAATATTTTGTACGTTTCTTAACAACCCCAACATTGTTTTTATATATATATTTTATATATATTTTTATATATTTTTATACAGTTAAGCAGCACTTCTGACAAGAAAATCTTTGCACATAGTCACCCATTTTTTGTTTTTTTCCTTTAAAAAACCCCAAAACATCACAAATCACAAACACAAACATAAAAGCAACAACGTACAAGAGACAAGGACAAACGGCACAAAAAAAACAACAAAAACACAGGTCACAGGTCACATCATAGGTCACAGTCAAATTATTGTACACTTGTATGAGAGAAGCACCAATTCTGAAATCCACTGAGTGGTCTAATCCAGGGAGGCACGAATATTGAAGTATTCTATAAAGGGTCTCCATGCCTTCGGAGGCTTTTCTAAACGTAAGAGGTACATCACATCGTTGAGCCAGATTGAGTAAGAGGGTGGATTTGGCGACTTCCAAGATAGTAATATTCTTCTTCTAGCTAACAGTGTTGCAAAAGCAATAAACTCTAACTTCTGATTCGTGTAGGCCTACTGTAAGGGGTTTGACGGTGTGCCGAATATAGCTATCATTGGACAGGGTTGTAGCACAGTTTCTAGCACGTCTGACAGTGTGACAAACACAAGTGACCAGAATCGCTGTAGCTGGGTACAAGACCAATACATATGTGTGAGATGTGCTTGTGTCTGGGCACAGCGATCGCACTTCGAGTCTGCCTCAGGATACATTTCAGCCACCCTGGCTTTACTAAAATGAGATCTATGTACTACTTTCAGTTGAATTAGGCTGAGGCGTACACATGAGGTGGTTGAGTTGACTGTATAGTGCGTCTGGTCTGCCCACCACTCATCTGTCAATACAGTAATCAATTTTTCCCATTTGTTTTTTAACCCTTGTGTGTTGGTATCAGTAAGAGATGAGATAACCCCAACATTTTTGAGAGGCGCTAGCTCCTCTTATGCCAGGCTTTGAGTGTGCGTGTGTACCCCATAGCGATGATTTGATTGGCTGAGAACGGAATTGAGGATATAAAGGTGAGGACAGAAAAGTTATGTATGATGATGTATGCTGATAAGAGTGCCCCTCACTTCACACAGGTGTGATTTTTTAAAGATGTTTTGGCATCAGCTCCTTGACAGTTAAAACGGATGCTATGACAACATATATCATTAGGTTCCCAAGTTGCATCGTTCCCAAGTAGGCCCACTGCGACGGGCATGTACAGGTCTAGTTAATATAATTTTAATTGTAGAAATAACATCAAGGATGCAGGATATTCTTCTGCGGTGAGGCAAGCAGTTCCTTTTGTTGTTTGTCAAATACGTTTTTATTAAGAGCACGATATAAATTGTTATACATTGGCACAGTATACATTTTTTTTATGAAAAACAAAAGGGGAAAAAACAACAAATACAGTAAGACAGACAAAAAAAACTCCCACCCTTGCTGCTCAGTGATGCGGCATAACATATTAGTAGGCCTAAGATGAAATGTTGTCATGGAAAACAACACTTGAAATGATATAGGCAGTCTCCCCCATCAATGGTATCCTGTCAATTAGGACGGTGCTTCTATTCAAGTTACGGACGAGGGCCAACCAAACCTTATCAAATTGTCTCTTTATTTTTTTTAAAGAAGTACCTTATTAATTCTCTCAAGGTGAAGTGTACTAGTCATTTCATTTAGCCAATGTATAATGCAGGAGCCTATGAGGCAAGCAGTTCTGATGTAACATGCCAAGACTATATCAGGGAAGTACAGTAGGCCTGTACTTCCCTGATGGATTTAAAAGTTATTTGAAGGCACCTGTACATTACTGTAACAATACTGACACTGCCATGGCTATGTACACAATTCACTCTTTACAGAGTGATAGCCTGAATCTACAAGCTACAATCTACAAGCTCATAGGTCTGCTATTTTTGAAAAATCGAAGAACGACTGACATAGAAACATAGCTTTTTCAGAAAACTGTCAGGATGTAGAAGACATTTTTAGAATCTGATCTCAGGTCAAAATGGGTTAATGTGGAACTGGAAACCATACAATAATAGCATCAGTGTTATGTGTGATAAACTTGAGGACCATAGTGATGTGGTTGATGGATGGGTATTGGGTATCATTCAGGTGTCAACTATTTATCAATTGTATTGCATTGCACCAGTTTGAACTAGCAAATAGGAGCATAGGTGTAGCTGTTCTAATTGATTGAAATTTTTATTTCACAGTATGTGGAACGGGTAGGACAAGATGGTAGGACATTTCACAGTATGTGGAATGGGTAGGACAGGATGGTAGGACATTTCAAACGAGTCAATACAAAAACTGTTACTTGTGGACGGACGAACCATGATAAAGGACTAACACTTGTTTACAACAGGGTTCCCTAAGCATTCTAGTAGTGTTGCTTTCCGTTTACCTAATGACATTTGATGGAGATGGGGACAGATAATATCTTCCCAGTGTTGTGCATCGCAGGTGACGCATGATGTGACTGACACCATAACCGTCCCCAGGAGATTTGTGGGATTGTGAGAGTGCAGGATAGTCCGGGAGCTAGACCCAGCCCTCATATCAATTTTTGCTACCTTTTTTTCACTATTATTTCCTGTTAGCATATACCTTGGGCCATCTCAAAATGAAGGGACCACTCCCAACTCGGGGCCGTTTGGTTTCAGGGGCCCAAAAACCCCTTTTTTGGTATATGTCTCTGGCGAAATTGTGTAAAGGCAAATAAAAATTCACTAAAATTACATAAATACACATGGAAGTGTGAAATTTGGCATGGAGTATCCTGACACATAGGGGTAAGTATCAGAATAGGATTTTGGGGCTATCTACCATTGTATTCTTAAATATGACCTACATCATCCTCAGAAACACAAAAATATACACTGTCCGTTTAACAAATAACAACAAAGATGGTTATTTTCCAGCACATTAGGGTGAATATAACTGCCTCACTTGTATATAGAAAACTTCCCATATCCTTAAGCTTCAATTTAAGCCCAAGATGACCTCTCTATCTTGAAGATTACTCTTTCTGTGGCCAAAATGCTGCACTATACCTCAAATCGGAGACATTTTCATTATCAGTCACTATAGCCTTCCAGAGTCCTAGAATGTAACAATAGGTTCACATGTTCTGCAACTACTGCTGTCTGAAGTTAGAAACATGAATACTACAGCAGGAACACAAATGCCTTTTATTATATTTATATTTATTTATTATATTATATGCACATAATAGCTTGTTTCAGTACATAGCCTATCAATAGTCACCCAAATCAATGTGCACCCAAATGTAACAGTGACCGAGTTAAAGACAAAGGGAGACACAACAGAAAAATACTGTATGACAAGGGGGCATCAGATTCCTTGTTTTTCTTTTTCTTTTTTTCATAATTTATCAAAGAAACCAAAGAAAACAACAAAAACAACCACAACAAAATAATTGTTATACCACTGCATATTTTATACCTTAAATTCACAACCCTTCCATATTGACAACTACTTTAGGTTTATTCATCATCAGATTCATCTTCCTCCTCCTCTTCATCATCAGAATCATTCATATGTGTATGAATTTCTTCTAGGTCATCCTCGTCTGTCCCCTCTTCAGACAACACATCAATGAGGGCTTTGGGGATGACGTCACCTTCAAACCATAGAGGCTCTAGTTTGCCATTTTCTGAGTTCAGATGAAACCCATGGTCAAGAGGTGATGGAATTTCTGGGTTATTCTCATGAGCCCTCTTCCAGATGCATACCTGGAAGTTAACTCTTTTGACATGCTGCAAGAGGACCCTCTTGCATGGTGGAAAAGTTGAAAGGTCAAGGGAGAGACCTGGTCGAAGCTCGAGGCTTGAGCCACACATTTTCTTCACCTTGATCTCTCTTGCCTCATCCACACGCTTCACTCGAGGACCAAAGCTATAGAGGCGACAGGTGAACTCTTCAACACCAGTTAGCACAAGCCCATCAAGTTCCCAAGAGTTCCCCACTGCGGCAAAGATCTGAATGAACTTCGAATGCTGATTCAGAAGCTTGATGGGTCGCACCTTTCCTTTGCCTTTGAATGCAGAGGTGCAGTCAGCACCAGTGAAGGCATGCAAGGCCAGCAAAGCTGAAATATGCTCTTGTGAATAATCTTCAGCCAGCTGGTTGATGTTAATCAGCTTATCTCCCATGTCAAATATGACATCGACTGTGAAGGATTTGGCATAATAGAGGAGAATGAAGAAAATGTCAGAGTCTCTGGCTCTGACTCGGACAGTTTTGATGTGAGGCATTGTGCTTTGGATGTGATTGATGTAGATGATCACCCTCACATCAGTTTCTTCATGTGTTGAATTCAGATCAGGTAGAAGTGCTTTGGAAATCACTCCAGCTTGAGCTTCTATCCTGAAAGCTTGACCAGCCTCAATGAAGATGATGGGCCTTCGGAGTATCTCTTCCATCATATCTGGAGAGCTCCAGTGCTCGAGAATTAGATGTATGAGTGACTTCTTGTTGTCATCATTTGTGAGGAAACCTTTCCAATCTGCAGGTCGGCGAACATTCAGACCATTAACTATGTACCGCTCACCACAACCTCTGCGATCCCTCTCAGCTGATTTTGGTGAATGAAGTCGGTCAACATAAGTGTCAGTACTGAATACTGTTTCTGCGGCAGTAGGTTGACTTTTGAAGATGCGCTCTGATATAGTCTTCATTGTCTGGGGCACATTGCTCATATAGAATGTGGCATTACCATCTACAATGAGACCACATTGACCAGGAGAAGGGAGCTCCACTTTCTCAGCATCTTTGATCATGTAGTTCATCCCTTGTGCTTTGTTGGTTTTTGCAAAGAATCCGTCAACTGTTGAGATGCTATATGGAGTCAGAGTCAGTGGGTAGGACATCAGGTCAGAGATGCTGATTTGTGACCTTAGTAGTTGGGATTTGATGAAGATCTGAAAGATAAATCCACTTGTCGCCTTATACTGGATCACTTTCTGGTTTGATGCCACAAGCTTCCTTTTAGGTGCAGTGGAAGACATCGTCTTGAATTTGTTCCGCTTGATAGGTTCGAAAAAAAGGATTTGTTTTGCAATTAGTCGATTACTGATGAACTGCTCTTTTTGAGTTTGGCCATTTTTTAGAGCATTCAACACATCATAGCGCACGTCTTCTGGCATAGCTGCTCCTGAAGACAGACTTGTCAGTGGCTGATTAGTCTCAAGCTGAAATGGGTTGATGAAACTCTGAAATGATTCTATTGTTTGCTGCACTTGCTTCTCAGACCGAGTGATTTGACGTGGCCTTAGGTCTCTGTGCTGGTTTTCAGAATGCTTACTTTGGCAGCTAACCATATTCCACATCTCCTCGACAAACTCTCCTTTAGCATGGGCAGTCAGGATGTGACGTTGGCTTGCTTCATAATTAGTGGTGATTCCACAGATCCCAGCACAAGATGTCCCAGAACCTGATTTTGACTTAAGCCATTTCATCGCTGTCTCCTCTATTGTTTTGTCAGTGTGACAGCGGTTGCCTGGGATATGCGATCTGGCTACACTCATTGCTCCAGCACGCAAAAGTTTCTCTGAACCAGGATGTGTTTCCTCAATATGTTCAAGAAAGTAGCCAAAGTAAGTGAGGAATCTAGCATAATTCTGCTGGTCTGAGCAGAAAAAGAGGTCTGGCATGGCATTTATGGCAGCTTTGTACCCATCAAAATCATTAATTTTGATTGCTTTATTCATTGACAGCACACGCCAAACGCAGTCCATGTATCCCATCCAAAACTGGGGAGTTTCTCCCAGCTCCCCATTCCTCACAGTTTGTCTGAAGGAAAGATATTCTCCAATGTGATTAGATACATCAGCTGATGATAACACATCAGTGAGAGTAGATTCACTCAGGTTAAGTTTTTCCAGAAAATCTGCACTTTCCAGAGAGAGTGGTTCATGAGTTTCCAGATACTTTTCGTATAGGAGTCTCTCGAGAGCTTCGAGCATGGACTTGTGTGTGTTCATAGCTCTATCCCAATTCTTCCCATCAGTGACTCCATTCACAGAGCCTGTGGTGATCAGTTTAGCCTCTAAAGCCACTTCGACCCATCCACTACCCTGGCAGTATCTTTTGCCTATTCCTTTCAAGTATGCTCCACAGCAATGGAATGTGCCAATGAGGATGATGTGTTTTTTGTATTTTTCAGGTTCGTTCCATATTAGAGGGTAGGCTTTCATGCAAACTCCTAGATCAAATGTACTGATGGTGTACTCTTGTCCAGCTTCAGAAGATGCAACTTGGCTGCATCTAAGGCATTCTTGAATGGTTGACAAGTCTGTTATAGGAGCATTGATCATGGGGTAATACCCAATTGTGGTGAGGCATTTTGGAGGACAGCCTGTAACCGACACCCAGCCTGACAAACCAGGGATGTGCTGATCCCCGGAGTTGATTTTCCGAGCAATGACCCAAATGAGATCAGTATCTGAATTTGAGTTTCTGCTTGTGGATGGAGTATTTGAATTGGATGCTGCCAGTACTGGTTCAGATCGTTTTTGTGTGTAATAAGTTTTCAAATCCTGAGCAGGACTTTTAAATGACCTTGGTCTTTTGGAAGGTCGAGTGATAGGATTACACTCTTGTGTAGGCTGTGTTGAGGTAAGGGCTGCTGTATCTGCACAATAACCTAGATCTTGCATATAGATCCCTGCAGCGGTATGAATGGACCCCGCCCCATATATATTTGATACAAACTGATCAAAATTGTCCCAGTCACTATGGAAGAGTGCTCCATCAGGTTGTCTCTTGATAATGTCAGATTGGCTTATTATTGAAGCACTTTCCACAATGGAATTTGCCAGAGCTGTTTCCAGTTCAATGGAATATGTGTATGATTCACAGTGTCCAAGCTTATTGATCAGAGTGGTTATGCTCTTGGATCTGAAGAGATGGCGTAGTGTCATACACAGCAATATGTGTTTCTTCATCTTCCATTGGCCTGATGTAACTGCTCTGCAGATGTCTTGGGAAATGGAGGTTGCTAGAATTTCCTCCCGATGTGATGGCTTTCTCTCACCACTGATTAGGTTTAATACAAATTGTAAAACCTCAGACGGGATCTCCTTATTTGGATCTGGGATATCGTGAGCTCTAGGGGGCCATGTCAGTGGTTCTGAATGTTTGAATGCTTTTACTATTTTCTTGTGAAGGTCTTGGCTGATCTCTTTACTCCAATCAGTAACTCCCAACTCATAAGCTGAACGCACAGTTGTCTTCATAGATGCTTGGGATTGACAAAACACTAATGTGTCTTTGAATGGGAAAGATGAGAAATCAACACTATCTTTGAGATTAGGACAGCTCCCAATTTTTATTCTCAGGCCAGAACTTCGAATTTGAGAAGGAGCTCCTTCTCCAAATTGTCTCAAGGTATCATTATACAAATCAGTAAGATAAGCAAGTTTGACAACCTTCCCTTTTTGAATAACTTCAGTTTGTATATAGTCATACACTTGAGTGAAAGCTTTACTGGTCATTTCTTTCTTAGTAGATGCTGCATCTGTACTGTCAGGCTGAGGTGCTCGTCTCACCAAGTACTGCTTGCGACAGCAGTCATGAAATTGTGCCTCCTTAGCAAAAAGATCCACCCCCCTGATTTTGCATAACAAAGCTTCATCACCTAGTTCCATAGCTTTTATCTCAATAGATTTGTATGCATTTGATTGGAATTTTTTCAAGTCATATCTACTGCCAGAAACTTTCTTTACTGTGTCACTTTTGCAGAAAATGCAATAATTTCCGAACAAAACTGAAGAATCGACAAGCTCACGTTTTGGTCTAGTGGAGTCATTTTTTGCTTGGCATGTTATTGCTAAAGCACGGTTAGCATCACGGAAAAATGTGCGTTGACAGTTTCTGTGATACCCACAACCTGAGGACAATTCATCAGGTATCGATTCACAAACAACCTGCATACCACCACAGTCAGGTGTTTGTGTCAAAAGTTTCTTTTTCATATCATGAATTTCATTAAATACACTCAGCGGATCAGACTTGGAAGAAAACTCTACAAAGCTCTCATTTACTTCCCCCTTGCAACCATGCAAAATGCAATTTTCCAGAGGTGGTGGCTGATTCTTCATCTTTGATGAACTCTGGCAAGGTGTCCAGTCTTCATCCTCTTGTGTCTTTGGCATCTTGACTGCTTTATATATATCTGAAAATATGTACAGTAGGCTATATTCATTGCAACAAAGTGTTATTCAAGATGCAATTAACTCAAATATATTTGACATTTAATTTATTATATTTGTATCACCTCAAATCTGCACAGACTGATGATATTCCAGGTGTAGTTACAATAACGATATCCTCATACTTCTCACCCTGCAAAAAACAAAAGTCAAATGCTCACATTTCTTTTCACTTACAGTCACAGATGAAAACAAAGTGGGACAATTTTGCTTACCTTTACAAAATGGCATAAATTGTTGGTTCTGGTCGTACAACATACACAGTATGTTCAGTGTGGTCCATCTGAAATATTGAAAGTTTAAATAAATTTACAGATTGCAACAGTATGATTTAAAGCTGCAAAGTACTTCCACAAACCATATAATCATTGTTAAACATTTAGTCACTGTACCTAAGTACATACCTTTCATCTGTAGTGGTCTTGTGGTATTGAGGTTTCTTCAATTTCTTTGCACACAACAGTGACAATGTCAGGAAAGTGTGGACCCAAAAGCAGGACTCCGGCAGGATCAACTTAAACGTGTTCATTAAACCAAACAGGCAGGCAGGTAGTATAGGTACGTACGTACAGTACGTCAGATAGCTCTCCTATACAATGGTCAACAGACCCACACAAACACACCGCATGGCTTAAATAGACACAGGGCTTAACAGGACAGGTGAACTCAATAGACAATTAAGAGATGATTGGCAGAGGGACTAACAGGACACAGATGGAGATAACTATCTAATAATCACAGGGGGGTGAGACAAGGCAGGTAAACAGTGACTAGGCAGACAGGAAACAATAGGAATGATACTACAGAATAAGATACAGAACACAAAGGCAGAATAAAGTATTTATGTTTCTAACTTCAGACATCAGTAGTTGCAGAACATGTGAACCTATTGTTACATTCTAGGACTCTGGAAGGCTATAGTGACTGATAATGAAAATGTCTCCGATTTGAGGTATAGTGCAGCATTTTGGCCACAGAAAGAGTAATCTTCAAGATAGAGAGGTCATCTTGGGCTTAAATTGAAGCTTAAGGATATGGGAAGTTTTCTATATACAAGTGAGGCAGTTATATTCACCCTAATGTGCTGGAAAATAACCATCTTTGTTGTTATTTGTTAAACGGACAGTGTATATTTTTGTGTTTCTGAGGATGATGTAGGTCATATTTAAGAATACAATGGTAGATAGCCCCAAAATCCTATTCTGATACTTACCCCTATGTGTCAGGATACTCCATGCCAAATTTCACACTTCCATGTGTATTTATGTAATTTTAGTGAATTTTTATTTGCCTTTACACAATTTCGCCAGAGACATATACCAAAAAAAGGGTTTTTGGGCCCCTGAAACCAAACGGCCCCGAGTTGGGAGTGGTCCCTTCATTTTGAGATGGCCCAAGGTATATGCTAACAGGAAATAATAGTGAAAAAAAGGTAGCAAAAATTGATATGAGGGTTGGGTCTAGCTCCCGGACTATAGGGTTAGTGACACACAACAATCAGTCGGTCTGTGGGTTAATGTGTCAGTATATTAGTGAGTCACTAGGGTTTCTTCTAAGCACTTTTACTCTGAAGTCACAGTTACCCTTACCCTTAAAACTAAGAAAACCGCTGAAAAAACATATTTGTTTAATGCCAGGTGTTAGTGTAGCCACTACGACCACAAATGTCCCAAGAAACTAGCTAGCCTAGCCACCGAGTTTGCTTCCTCGAAACGACCTGTATAATTTACAGTATGCCTCTGCAGATTCACTAATACATGGTTTTGGGAAATGGGCATGATGCTTTTGCAACAACAATTTGTTATGTTTTATAATGGGAAGATTAATAGTCTGTACTCTAATCAGTGTACGGTATTTTTATCATCTGCTCATACTCAAATGCTAGAAAATTGGAAAAATGTGCATCATAGCAATTTAAAATAAGCAGTTACAATAACTGTAATTGGGGAACTTGCACTGCAGTCAGTGTTAGCCAAAGATCATCATCTGTCCCAGGTACAAAAGCATCACATGGCAATGAATACGCGCCAGTTGTTTACATGGCAAACACAGACAGTCCATAAAATCACTTCCATTATTTGTTTGAGCAAACAGGCCCTTTGCCTTACAGACAGTTGCAGTTTGATTACATGAACATATACCACGTTTCCCACTGGGGCTAAGATTGGTGACGTAATTACTGTTTTCAAACTGCAATTAATTGTTTCTACTTATTTTGACAATTATTAAATTCTCTCAGGTTCACATTGAATGGCTAAGAAAAAGCACTATTTTTGCCTGTGTAATAGAGCCTTGCAGTCCCACCCCCTCAAGAGACCCGGAAAAGAAATCCCTGTTCATTTTCCTCATAGACTTTTCAGAAAGTATTTATTTAAAGACGTTTACGCTGCGGACAAAGCCAACTCTTGTCGTGAAAAAAAAATGACAATAAACACAATGTTTTGTTTTCTTCTTTGTAATTATTTGTTTGGTCCAAAATATTGTGTTTGAGATATTTTATTTGCGAAAATGTTCGGGTGTTCTGATCTGATGAAATGAAATGAAATGAAATCTATATTTACCCAGGGTATCTGGGCTAAGCTCAAGAACTTGTTTCCAGCCAGGCCCTGCTCATAGAACACATTTCATTGTAGTGGTTGATGCCTTGTTCAAGGGCATTTCAGCGGTGGTAATTTTAACGTGTCGGACGGCTGGTTCGAACTGGGAACCTTCCGGTATCTAGACCGCGCCGCTATCCGTTCGGCCACCGCTGCCGCCTCCCCTCTCCTCACGTCAAAACAGTTCTCAATGTTTACATCTTACTTGACGAGAAGACATGTGGACATAGCCTATCCTTACGGAACCAGGGAGAGGGGAAAACACCACGAGAGTGACGAGTGATGTGCTCTCTCCGCAGTAAATAAATAATCTGTCTGTATGCGATCTGACCATTATTATTTTGATTACACTGTCATGCTCGTTTGAGGACAGGTAGAGAGCAGAGCATACATGTGTTTGGGAATGTTGCTGAAGGTTATGTTATTTTGTCAGCTGACAGTGACACCCAAATCAAAGAAACCATACAGTGTGTATTTAATTATTTGATATCGCCGACAGTCAACGCACTGCAAGGCTACAATGGAAGCATAATTCTGAAGGCCCGTGGTGGAATGGACAATTAAGTTAGAGTATAAAAACGGACAGGGAAGACCCATTACTGTTGTGGATCAAGGTTTTGTCATCTGACACCCAAACCATACAGTGTTTATTTAATTTTATATCTACAATGGTATATGTCTCCACAGTGAGGCTGGAAAATATAGCCTAGCAGCCTACTACTATAGTCTACTAGCCTACTGGTAGGCAGAAAAATGGCAACCAGAATAACCCGTTCTGAGTGAAACTCCTCCCTATGCACTGGCCCTATACACAAGACACTGACCATGCTCCATTGACTTGGAGCATGAAGCAGGAACAGCAGGTGACCGTGAATGCATCTAGGATGTATATCAACCCTCTCATCCCTCTCTTACGGAATTCCAGAGTGGCCATTGAGAGAGAGAAAAAAATAAATGCTAACTTGAGCGTTAGTAACTTGAAGTATAGCATTTCATTTTTGAGTGGTGCAACCACTCCAAGGAACAGCAATGTCCGTGTTAACCTGTTAACCTATGTGTGTGGCTATGAGTACCAGTAGGGGAAGAAGTGGCGCTGTTGTGCCAGAAACAGAGAGAGAGATAGTGTTGCACTGTTGCCTAGTGCTAATTACAGAGAGAGAGAGAGAGAGAGAGAGAGAGAAAGAGAGAGGCAGGGGGAGAGGGGAGTTGCACCACTCAGTTCACACAGGTGTGATTTTTTTCTCTCTCAATGGCCAGTTCAGGGCTCCATACTCTTCTGGGCTTGCTTTAACTGTGCATCGGTGTGGTTTTAATAGTAATGACTATGTTTTCTTAACTGCTGTTTTTGACAATGAAAGTAAAATGGGAACATTAAGGAGAGTTGCTCGTGTTGATTAATAAAAATCCTGTGGGAGGAAAGTTGCATGGAAATAAATACATCTGGTGTTTATAATTAAAAATGTTTATTTATTTAAAATATATGATCAGTATAATCATGTAATTTCATTTAACAATTTAACAAACTATTTACATTTTGTATTGGTATTACAAAGTATTTCTTATGGATAAGATATATCAGAATATAAAAAAATATAGATGACAGAATAACTGTTTTAAAGTTATACAGAATTTAGTTGCTGGCACCATTACAGTATACAGAAATCCCTGCTGCATTTCCGCTGTGCAAAAATATGTACGATAAAACATGCTTAAACACAAATAGATAGCTTAAGAAAATAATTGGATCAACATTTTGTTTTTTGCTTTAGCATTGTTTTCTGTTATGCCTGCTAGTGCATACAAATAGTGATCTCCTCAAACACAGTAGGGTGATAAAGTGCTTAGTAAGCTATATTTGGAATGGCACCTCAGTGTCACATGGAAGCCTGGGACAGGAAGTGCTTGCATAATAATACAAATAAAACAATAAACCCGCACAATAATTTGATGTCCAACAATCAGGTGCCATATAACACAAGCAACTTTCTGAGGCAAATGTGTTTGTCACATTTAAAACCAAAGACTAATATGATTAATCTATATTGTTTTCAAAATTGGCCATCTTCATTGCCTCACAATGTTGCCTGTGTAATCATGGCCCGTGTGTGAAGAGGCAGCACAGTACAGAAATACATTACAGTAGTTTTGGGCCTTAAGCCGCACAGTTCGCCAGTAAAGTAAAAACACAAGATGACAAGACAACATCAAAAAAGAGAAGACCATACATAAACGTCTACACTACTACGTTTACCCCTAATTCATACTTTGGCAAAAAAGATGCTTGACAAGAATGCTGTACTTTAAATTGTAACTTGAATTTGCCTTTAGTCAACTTGGTGGAAAAATCAAGACAAGATGTTGGATATCTTTCCCACATCATTATGATGTCACTTTTGGATGGAAGACTTTAGACTTCGCATCATCATTCAGAAAAACTTGGACCTTGGAAAAGCGGGATGCCAACGTGCGCACAGCACTTGCCCAGTGAACGACCTGCCTGGCACATTACCTGACACTGAAGCAATAGCTAAATGTTTGTTCATGCTACTGAAATATAACCTTGTGTTCACTTACCCAACTGATTGTCTGAGTACATACAGTGCAGATGATAGAGCGACCGATATATCGGTTTGGCACATTTCAGTGCATGGAATGGACCCATGATCAACTAAGTAAAAACAGTAGCTCTTCAAATGATTTAAACACTTAAATGATAATTGGCAGTATTACTGTCATATTCATATTATGCCTTTTTTAACAGATTTTAATTTATTTCTAAATACATTGTTAATGTTTGCTCATTTTAAAAATGGTTGAATACAAAAGGTCTTTGATTTCTTCCTTTAACTTTCTCTGCATGCATCCCATACAAAAAATATATATGTATGGACACTTGTATGGGGGGAAATATATTTTAGGTAGCATTGTCTGTTAAAAAAGAAAAGAAAAGCCTATATGGATCCAAAATATAAAAGTTAAATACTTTTTGAATAATATTTGTGTACCAACATTGAATGTTTTTGAGAAGTATGGGGTGACTCCGTTAGGTTGAATACTTGTACTCCTGTAAACAAAGTCTGATCCATCCATGTTTGTCTGTTCCAACATCATTGCCACGTTTTGTTTTGGTTTCCATTTTATTTGTTTTGTTGAAAAAAAGAAACTTTTTTTATTATGTTATACGTATGCATCATTGTTGTTTCCCTCTCCTGTAATGTCTGTGCTAACCTGGGGTTCTTTTAAAAAAAACAAAATAAAAAGTTGGTCACAAAAAAAAGAAGTATGGGGTGACAATTCAGAACTGAAGTGCAACTAAGCCCTAACCACACCAGAGGGTCGCCTTGCAACTACTTCTAAACATTATTCTCAATGGCAGTTGTAAGGAGTTGCATTGGTGTGGTTTGTTTTGTTGCAAGGAGTTGCGAGTAGTTGCAAGGAGTTGCAGCTGGTGTGGTTTGGGCCTTATGATACACAACATGACCTAAGTGTCTTACAGTAACACTAGCATGTTTCTAATAAAATCTAAAAACAAGATGAGACTTGTCATTAAACTATGCTTTCTCGCTTTGGTAATACCCTGGAAGGGCTTTCTTTACATTTTCTTCCAGTATATAAGCTCATAATCCTAATTTGAAACTGTATGTCACTCCAGCAGACATGTATATTATGTAATAAGGAATTTGTGGGCATATGCATTGAAGGGTGTCTTCTTGTTTGTTTTTTTGTTTTTTTTTTAAAGATATATTTTTTGCGGCTTACACCTTTTATTGGTTTTTGAAGGGACAGACAGTAGGCTGACAGGAAACGGGAGAGAGATGGGGGAAGACATGCAGTAAAGGCCGTGTCGGGCTCGGGAGTCGAACCCGCGGTACACTGCGACTGGATTACCAGTCGGGTGCCCAGACGGTTACGCCACCGCCTGGGCGGTGTCTTCTTGTTAACACAAAAGTGTTAATGCAAGAAAAGAACACATCCTTTGAAAGAGTACATATGTTCTCATGATGTGCCCCTCCTAATATCTTTTTTAGAACTTGCACAAAGTGAAATCTAATGTAGGCCTACATTAACTTAACTATTCCATCGCTCTCCTTTATGTGCATCCACAGGACTCCACGATCATGTCTTGGACGTCCATTTTGGTAATGCTGTGCTGTGAGTTGAAGTATACCATGGATAGGGGTCGGCGCTCCTTGGGCACACAACATGATGACACTGCCGTGTTAATGCCATTGACTTTGAGCTGGCTGAAGACAGTGGCGTGGAACGAGGAGGCTATGCCCGGGGAGCCCGACAGGTGCTGGGGACACTGGCCCATGCAGTAGTTCATGTGATAGCCCTCGGGAGCGATGATCCAGTCCTGCCACTGGATGTCCTTGAACTTGATGTAGAAGTCCTTCTTGCAGCACACGGTCACATCCTCGCCGCAGCGCAGCGACCGCTTCCTCAGCGAGTGTCTGTGGGGGTCGTTGCGCTGACGCACCTGCGCCACCAGGAAGGGCTGGTGGGAGGTGTCGGCGGGACCACCCAGGGAGCAGAGGTTCTTCCCGTCTTCGTGGCAGCTCACCTCCAGGCGCAGCCGAGGCTGGCTGCCATCCAGGAAGGCCTGCAGGGTTCGAGTGATGGGGAACGTGTGCCAGTTGCTCGCCTGCACCTCCAGCATCTTCTCCATCACCAGAGTGTGGTTAGAGTCCGAGGAGGAAGTGCCGTCCCCAGACAGGAAGACCTGAGCATGTAGGCGCGAGTCCCGGTGAGCGTCCTGGGAAGAACGGGCGTAGATCCAGAGAGAGGACTGGAGGACCTGGATGCTCTGACTGCGCTCTTGCAGGAACTGGAAGGTAAGGCTGAGGTTGTGGCCATCACTTCCCACCGGCTCATCTACAGCAGAGACAAGGGACAAGGGAGGTTGTAAGATTATGGATTTGTTGGTCATTTTGAAAGAGAATATGAACTGTTTCAAGACATGGAACAGACATGTCATTTTAGACCATTATTAGTTACACTGAATGACAAAAACAAAAAGGTAATTATTGATTGGTTACTACAGTTGCATATATTAGTGATGGGAGATTAATCGGCAAACACATCTGTATCGGCCGATTTGAGTTGTTTTTAGATTAATCCATTTAATCGGCATCGGTTCGATTAATTCATCGGTCCGATTAATCGGTCTGTCTTTACAGATAAACAAGCCCAAAGTAACAGCTTGAACAGATCTACAAGCTCACAATATTAAATATAAAGGTATTTAAGTTAAATCTGACTTGCCTAAGCCTGCAGTGCAGATACCCTGTTACATAATTGTTCAATACAGAATGAGATTATATCGACATCGGTAATATCGGTTATTGGCCATAACAGCAATTAATTATATATATATGTATGAGACAAAAAAGGGACTCCTGCACATCCAAAAAGACCCGTGGGAGGTGCAAGTCTAGTTAGCAGGCATAGACATCAAAAAGAGAAAAACCTTCCAAGGAAGGGACTGCACACTCCAGGGAACAGAGACGGACAACTTACTGCATCAA
Source organism: Electrona antarctica (assembly GCF_951216825.1). NCBI lineage: Eukaryota > Metazoa > Chordata > Actinopteri > Myctophiformes > Myctophidae > Electrona > Electrona antarctica. The sequence continues at coordinate 12,087,585 of NC_136790.1, forward strand.
CTTATTTATTAGCACGACGCGTTTCGCCGTGAGCTTCGTCAGGTGCTATACAGAAGTGTGAATGTGTGTCAAGCATATATAGGGACATTCATTATACAGATCCACCCCCCCGGGTGTGGTATCAATGATTCAATTAATTTACATGTAGGGGCAGACTAGACACATGAACAAACAGATCAAATGGAACCTCATTTGAAAAATAAATAGATCTGTTTCCATATACAAAAAACCCACCACAACAGTGCCAATACAATATTTTCCCTAGGATGAGGCCCATGATATTTTATTGTATTGGCACTGTTGGTGGGTTTTTGGTAGCCGTGGTCCCCTATATGCTTGACACATTCACACTTCTGATGCAGTAAGTTGTCCGTCTCTGTTCCCTGGAGTGTGCAGTCCCTTCCTTGGAAGGTTTTTCTCTTTTTGATATATATATATATATATATATATATATATATATATATATATATATATATATATATAATTATGGATAAAATTTACTTTGACCTCGTCTTAAAGGTATATACATGATGCATGTATGTAGAGGTTGAAATCTTCACTATTAAGTACTAAACAAGTATAGTATACAGTTGAATAATTCTGACATAGCACATGGGATAACTGTGGAATGATTCTGAGTAAAATCCACATTATACGCTTCTGCTGTTTCTCTTTAATTTAAAGTTAAACCCATCAGTAAAACAAAAGTTTAAAAAAATCATAAAACTTACCCAAATCTGCAAAGCTCACTATCTCATATGATCCTTGATCTTTGGTGGGCAGATTATTATCTAGTTCAAGAGTGCCATCTTGCCTCACGCGCCCCGAGTTCAGTTTACGCAGCGCAGAGAGGAGCGCTACCCGGGGTACGGTTTGGGTGATGTTTGGTCTCTCTTTCAGGTGCAGCTTGTCCAAGATCTGTTGCTTTGCGACTTCGATCATCAGTCTTATCTCGGCGTCCTTCTCCATTGTCGGCAAGCCACAGGACGCGCAGCCCGGTGTGTCACCACCAGCAGTGCTCGCCGCTCCGAACAAAGATGCCATCAGCAGAACAGCTGAAAACGCGCAGGGTGATGACATACTTGGTTCCCAAGTTAACGAAATGAAGCGTGTCTTATTATATGACGGCACACTTGAGGGGACGAATAAAAGACTCCAAAACATGTCCAGTCTCCCCGAGTTGTTCTGTTGAGTTCACAAGTTCTCACAATTGTTCTGGACAGCTATACACTCCCCGCTAAAACAGGTGGAAAGTCGTGAAGACAGGAGTTGAGAGGGAAAGTGGTAGGCTATAGCTCCACCACCTCCGATGCATGCTGTAGATATCTAGGGTTAATCCACCAAAACTTGTGACACGTTGTTGGGACGCACCAATGAGCGCATCAGCCAGCCTTGGAGGAAAATGTCTGGCACCGCGCGCCAGAAAATCTTACCCTCCCCTTCACACACACACATACGCACACACGCGCGTGCGCGCGCGCACGAGTGCAGCGCTTACATGATACACTGTACACGAGAAAGTAGACTAATAGCAGTGGCACACATTAGGCTCGATGTATACTCCATCACAGGACGGTGTCGCTTCCCGAAGATCAGATCTCCTTGGAAAGCGACAGTTATGCAACTGAGAGGCAGCTATGCATGCGTATACGCTCAATTTGGTGAGTCAACCCAACGCGCTCACGTGTGTATGTTGTTGGCAGTCAGTGACGTAGAGTCTATGGGGGCCGGGGGGGCCAGGGCCCCCATGAGGAATTGGACCAGGGATCTCGGCCCCCATGAGGAATTGGACCTGAATATATATTCGCCTCGGTTCGTCCCGTTTGTGCCGCATCAGGTCGCGCCCGTTCGTGCAATTCTCGTCCTGCATTGACTGTGTATACAATCGCGCCGCTCTAACCATCCAAGTCTGGCCCCTTAACACGTCTGTTTTCCTCACTGTCCGGGGCGGGCGTGGTGGGGGGTGGACCGCGTTGCCTGTCCCTTGTACACATGCAGATCAGGCATTGAAAGGAGGCGGGGCGGCACGGCCCCCCTTGAGGATGAAAACTATTCGTCCCTGTTGGCAGTGATGGATGGAGCCAATAACTTATCTCATGGCATGGCATCAAGATCATGATGGCATCAACACGGCGCCCGTTGTCCTCGTTTAGTCATACCAACCCCATCTGCCAATAGCTATACAGATCAAAGCTCAAGATGAGTGAACAGTGAACTTTAACCTAGTTATAGGGATATCTCTCCTCGCCTATCCCATTCTCTGCAATTAGTTTCACTTGTGAACTTGTAACTGAACATGCTCGGGGGCGAGGAGCAGCTCGTACGGTTTGAAAAGGCTTAAACACGTTCTGTCATGTTCCACGGTTCACCGAGGAACACACTGCAGTGCAAACTGATGACTATGTCTGTGCAGTGTGCACGCGCACGCCTGCGTGTGACAGATATAGTATAGTAGTAGCCTATAGAAGATAAGAAGATAAGAAGTTATACAGAAAAACAAAAGTAAAGAAGAAAAACAAAACAGACAGGCACACACACACACACACACACACACACACACACACACACACACACACACACACACACACACACACACACACACACACACACACACACACACACACACACACACACACACAGTCACTAGTGAGTAGGTAGGCTACTGAAGCAGTGTTTTGAAATGTTTCACAAGAATAATCAAGCCCCTAAACTTCTCTTGACCCCCTTTACCGTAGGATACATATTTTCTTCTTTTTGAGGGGCCCTCCTATAGGCCTATACAGGTTTTATGTTTGTTTTTAGTTCAATGTTTGTTTTAAAAGACGCCATTGACAATGAAGGCAAAATTTACGTCATATTGTCCCTCATTACGTCATATATTGTTTATGGCATTTAATGTTTGTGTTGGCATGCACCGTTTGTTTTATATCACCATTACATCACCTAATCAACATGAGTTAGACTTTAATATATTAGTGCCCCTCATTTCACATGGTGTGATTTTTGATTTATAACCGATCATGTTTATGAATAGTCTACTGTATGTGTAGCTACTAGGCCATGTCAAAGTTTCGATTAATTGAATGAGTATGAAGGACAGGACCCCAATGGAAACAAGCCATTAAGGCTTTCTTGGGTTTTAATCCCTGTATTGAACTGTCCGTTCATGTGTTTTTCCCCCTGCAAACTGTTAATAAAGTATTCAATCAATCAATCAATCAATCAATCAATCAATCAATCAATCAATCAATCAAGCACGCTACGTCCACTCCGGCTGGGGCATCATGATGATAGTACTTGGCTGCCGCCATGTGGAGAATTTCAGGAACTACAGAAGTTCAGTCAAATGAGATTGAATTGACTGTCAAAGAAAATACATGCATTTCGACCTCTGTTAAAAACATGGAAATACCTAATAAGCCTTTAGGTAAATTCTGAGCAACTTTGCAAATTGATAGTAGCCTGTTTCACATTTCAAACAAAAGCACAGATCAGTACAGAAACTGTTACTAGTCTGGACACACGATTAACTCACACTCACACTTGTTTAAAACAGGCTCCAGCATTTGCAATTCATCAGACCATTTAGAGACGTATAAATACCGGTATACACTTCTATAAAAATAGGAAATCATCATATAAAGAAAGGGGAATAAACATGTAGGCCTACAGTTAGTAAGGGCATTTTATCAGGTATTTGACCAATCTGGGAACTAAATCGTTACCAAGAAATTTCTTCACCAATGTGTTTCTAAAGGTGTCTAATAGCATGTACCAAAAGTTTGAAATTCAACTCCCGTGGGAAAATTGAGTTATTAGCATAATATGTGACCATACCCATAACATCCTATATAAGGCAAAAAAGTCCAAATTTCATAATTCTTTAAGTAGCATGTGACATATGAAACTAGGGTGATTTCATGATTCTGAATCCATTCCAAGCATTAGTTTTGCACAAAAAAACACTCCTTGGGCTAAATTAGGCCATATCCAGTTGACCAAATGTGCTGACCTCATCACGTTTGTGTGGCCGTTTTCCTCCCAAGTAGTGTTTTTTGTGCAAATCTAATGCTTGGAATGGATTCAGAATCATGCAAACACCCTAGTTTCATATGTCACATGCTACTTAAAGAATGATGAAATTTTGACTTTTTTGCCTTATAGGCCTATAGGATGTTATGGGTATGGTCACATGTTATGCTAATAACTCAATTTTCCCACGGGAGTTGAATTTCAAACTTTTAGTACATGTTATTAGACACCTTTAGAAACACATTGGTGAAGAAATGTCTTGGTAACGATTTAGTTCCCAGATTTTCATAGATTTCTCTTACTATATGGGGATAAAGGAGTGGAGACTCAGACTTTATTTTTTATGGGGGCCAGTTTCGAATTGCAGTCGTCTGTAGGTGCTCTTTGAGAGTGGTTTTGAAGGAGTCAAGGGATTCAAATGTCTTAATGGCTGTTGGTAGGGCGTTCCACATTTTAGTGGCATATAGGAGCGAAATTAATTCAATCCCTTGTTTGAGCCGAATCTGGGTTGCACGTGGTTTGTTGAACTCCCTCTGGTGTTGTGAGTGTGGACTTCGTTGACATTAAGGAAGTATCTAGACAGGTACATGGGTATCTTGGTGGTGTAGCGAATCTTGTGGACCAGACCCATTGCAAGATACTGTACTCTGTCGTCAACCCAGCCATTCCAGCCTATCAAAATGGGCAGGGGTGAGGTGCGTTCGGGGAGTGAGGCCAAGTAGTAGCCTGACCAGTTTGTTTTGGGAAGTCTGGAGCCTTGTTTTTAGGGCCTTTGAGGTGCTGTGGTACCAGGAGGTGCATGGCTGCATGCATAGTCGAAGAAGCGAGGGCTCCTGTTAGGGTCTTCAAGGTGTTTTTGTTGACCAGTGAGGAGATCCTGTAAAGGAATCTTGTTCGTAGGTTGACTTTTTTGATTACGTTGTTGGCCATTTTATCACCGGAAAGATTTGCCTCAACCCTTGAGGAGGTAATTTCATCTTTTTGTGTGTTAAATTAATAATGTAGTCACCCACTGTAACTGAGAAGCTGTCTGCCTTGCTGAGATTACTATTTGATTCAAAGAGAATGAATTCAGTTTTTCCCTGGTGTAAAGATAGTTAATCAGCGGCCAGGTGCAGATTCTACAGAGTTCAGAGCTGAGGGCCTTTTCAACCTGCAGTTTATTCCTGAGACCAGCAGTGCTGAGTCATCCGCAAACAGGAACAAGTTGAAGTTACAAGCTGATGTCATGTCATTTACATAATGTAGGCCTTTCACTGGACCTCCTAGCCACTAAGATGACCACAGGCCCACCACTTAAAGACCACATGTTAGGGTGCCCAAATCTGAAGTTAGGTGGTCAAATTACCTGAAACTGAAGCAATTCAGTAAAGGTCAACGCTTCCTCATGGGGTCATTTTAGGGCCTAGGACCTCCAGTAAAGGGTAAAATACTCTTCTCGGTTGTGGGAACAACATATCCAATGATGAGGACCGCAGGCCCAAAGATGTCCCCCTGGCAACTGTTTCAACTTTGGGTCAGCCTACATGTAAAAGTGCCCAAAGTTGAAAGAAGGTTGTCAAATGAACTGAAACTGAAGCAATGGTGTAATTATGCCCAAATCTGAAGTTAGGTGGTCAAATGAACTGAAACTGAAGCAATTCAGTAAAGGTCAACGCTTCCTCATGGGGTCATTTTAGGGCCTAGGACCTCCAGTAAAGGGTAAAATACTCTTCTTGGTTGTGGGAACAACATATCCAACGATGAGGACCCCATGCCCAAATATGTCCCCCTTGCAACTGTTTCAACTTTGGGTCAGCCTACATGTAAAAGTGCCCAAAGTTGAAGGGCAGAGCTTCAACTTCAGCTACCCAGTACCCAAGGTTGAAGCCCTTCAACTTTGGGCAGATCTACAAGCTCGTAGTGCGGCACCGAGTGCCACGCTACGAGCTTGTAGATCTGCTATTTTTCAGTGGGGTACATTTAATCACTGGTCCTGGGTCAATCCAAGGGCCTACCACTCCACTCTCTTGATATGTTGTTCCCCAACTCTTGGAGAGTATTTAGGCCTTTTACTGGAGGTCCCAGCCCCTAAAATGACCCCAGGAGGAAGTGTTGACCTTTACTGAATTGCTTCAGTTTGAGTTCATTTGAGCACCTAAATTCAGATTTGGGCACCGTAGCATGTGGTTTTTAAGTGGTGGGCCTCGGGTCATCTTAGGGGCTAGAACAGGGGTGCCCACACATTTATGACGTGAGATCTACTTTCAAAATGACCAGCTCAACAAGATCTACCCACTGAAAAAATAGGTGTACCATTGCTGAAAATAGTTTAAATATATAATGTACCTGGGGGGGCTTTGGAATAGGGAGAAAATATGACAGGCAGTTTGCTGTCATATTTCCTCCCCGTATTTAACTTAAACGCCCAATGCATTCTCAATGGCAATAGCACAAACTTTGGCATGCTACTAGTCCTACATACTTACACCTAGAAACCCCATTCAAACCTATTTAGGTTCATCTTACGGTGTACATGTTTGCCTGAAAAGAAATCTTTGAAATGTTTCATAGTTTTAGAAATATAGTGCTTTCAAATTTGAGAAATGTATAATGGGGCTCAATGGCAGCTCTATGGCACGTCAAAAAATTACTTTCACCTAGAAACTCTATTCACACATTTTATAATTCAGCTTACTGTGGAGACACATGCTGGAACTTTTTACTTTGAAATGATTTGTAGATTCTGAGTTATTTAACCTAAACGCCCAATGCATTCTCAATGGCAATAGCACAAACTTTGGCATGCTACTAGTCCTACATACTTACACCTATAGAAACCCCATTCAAACCTATTTAGGTTCATCTTACAGTGGACATGTTTGCCTGAAATGGAATCTTTGAAATGTTTCATAGTTTTAGAAATATAGTGCTTTCAAATTTGATACATTTATAATGGGGCTCAATGGCACGTAAAAAATCACTTCCACCTAGAAACCCCATTCACACATTTTATAATTCAGCTTACTGTGAAGACAAATGCTGGAACTTTTTACTTTGAAATGATTTGTAGTTTCTGTAGAGTTATTTAACTTAAACGCCCAATGCATTCTCAATGGCAATAGCACAAACTTTGGCATGCTACTAGTCCTACAATGTAGGACTTTCCCTGGAAAGAACATAATAGGAACAGTAAAGGTCTTCTTCCTTGTGGAACGCCATGCAGCTCACTGGGAGGGGGGGGCTCAGTGATCCGTTCCCCTCCACCATCTGTTCTCTCCCCTCCCCTCCAGCCTGGTCACAACCAGACGGTATTGGCGGAAGTTCCGACCGGAACATCCGTCAGATGTATTTCCGGATACAATATATTTTCGACCAATCACAACACTTGTTTCATTCACAGAGAATGTAAACTGAATTGTAAAGCGTCAACGTAATTTCCTTGAGCAGTACTTCCGCCCAAATCCCGCAACTTCCACCCAAAACAAATGATACCGTCTATACTAGCATAGGTCTGGCCCAGCGTGCCTCTATAGGCGGATTGCATCCAGCTCACTGAGGTGCTATCAAAACCAATTGCTTTAGCTTATTAATCAGTATGGAGTGGTTTACATGCAGTGTCGAAAGCCTTTTGGAGATCCATGCCGTGCAGTATTTGCCAGCATCCATGCGGTCGCTCAAATAGAGGAGGCATGGGGTTCAGAACTTCAGAGTCTTCGAGTTCGACACTAACTCTGGGGCCTCATACACACATTTCAAACGAACATGCTGTGTTCTGTCTATTTCATGGCCACCTCAACGCTTTTCCAATGGAAGTCACGTGGTTTGACAAAACACTTGTTTGATGGGAGGAGGGGGAGGCAATCAAACATAAGTGTTTGTTCAAACCATGTGTCGAACTGGGAACCTTGCGGTTGCCATCCACTCTACCCCTGAGCCACTACCGCCCCACAGTGCAGTTGGATGTTCTGAAGCCATGCAGAACATGGCTTTCTGTCTGCGCGGAATAGTGCGTCCTGACGCGTTATTATAAATGCAGTCCACAGGTGGTGGCCCCATCGTGATGGTGATTGGTTAGTTAATTTGTTGAACATACGTACTAGATCATTGAGAGTAGGCAGCCTATACCTTTTTGAAAGATCTCACAGAAAATACGACATGGGGTACTGCGCTCTTGATTGATTGATTGAGCACAACTCAATTACAAAAACTGTTAACTGTGGACGACACCATAAAGCATTACACTTGTTTACAATAGGGTCCACCATGTTCAATTCATCATAACATTTGTACAATAGGCCTATACACTTCTATATAGCCAAAAACAGGACATCATCATATAGAGGAGGTAAAAAGGGGGGGAAACATATACAGTCAGGGGGTGAAGGGGTGGGTGGGGGAATCAGATTTTACGGGGGCCAGTTTCGAATTGCAGCCGTCCCTATAGGTGCCCTTGAGAGCGCATTTGAAGGAGTCAAGGAAGGAGTCAATTTGCATGTCTTAATGGATGTTGGTAGGGCGTTCCACATTTTGGTGGCATTGGAGCGAAAATTATTTAGTCCCTTGGTTTGTTGAACTCCCTCTGGTGTTATGGGTGTGGACTTCATCAAGGAAGTATTTAGACAGGTACATGGGTATCTTGGTGGTGTATCGAATCTTGTGGACCAGACCCATTAATTTGCAAGATGCTGTCAACCCATTCCAGTCTATTAAAAAGTGGGCAGGGGTGAGGTGGGTAAGGGTTCGGGGAGTGAGGCCAAGTAGTGGCCTGACCAGTTTGTTTTATAGTTTTATTATAGTGTACTTGCTGATGTGACCGATATGTAAATGATGCTTCATGCTTGCCATTTGCCAATCCTATGATATGAATGAAGGACGCATTGCGTTGCCTAACAACCGCCGAAACACGCTGGGCTGTGTGCGCCCCCGGGCTATGGGATCTAGTAGTCTCCTGTCGACCCTGTCAAGTGCGGTGCGCCGCTGACGTCAACTCTCTCTGCGAGAGAAAAAAGAAAAGACAGAAGCCCGGAGTCGAGAGGGGAATAGCGTTTTCATTTGTTTATTTTTTTTCTTTTATTTTGACCTCCTATACTTTGTCAGTTTTTGGACACATGAAACAGGACTGTAGCCATAACAGCAGCAGCGTGTCACTGTTCACGTCTCCCTCTCTCTCTCTCTCTCTCTCTCACACACACACACACACACACACACACACAGTGCTGTTTTGACAGTCGGGGTCGCAGTGAACCAACACAAGCTAACACACCAATCTATTAGCATTGGTAAGTCTATAGTTAGCTGGCTAACTGTAGCAGCTAATGTTAGCACCTCGCACTCTCCACACCTGTCAATGTTTCTTCTTGCTCAGACAGCACAGCGTCCTTTAACGTTGGCTGCAAGTTGCACAGAACAAGAAGAAAGGGCTAGCTAGCAGGCTAACACTTAAGTAGCAAGCAAGGTAGCCTAGTAGGTAGGTGGCTAATTATAATCGTTGGAGTAGGCTAATGCCGTGAGCTAGCTATTGTTAGCGTGTGGCTTTTAGCTAAAGGTTCCAAGTTAACTGCATAGCTTGACCCCGCACCACCACCACCTGTGTTGCTCCACAGACTCAACTTGGGGAGGATTCTTCACAGAGGAGAGGACGCGCTGACTGCAAGGGACAGAACGGTGAGCAGCTCAACCTCGAACTTGACTTGTTGTTGGTGCCAAGTTAGTTAACGTGCAGCAGCACTGTGTTGTTGTTGTTGTTGGGAATGAATGAGAAACTAAACCATGGTATATCCATTATCTATTATCATATCTATTATCATAGAGCCCACATTATCAAGTGAAAGCAAGGTGTTGCTGCCACATGAGTGGCGTGTGTGTGTGTGTGTGTGTGTGTGTGTGTGTGAGAGAGAGAGAGACACAGAGACGTGTATGTGTTTTGTGTGTAAGTTTAGTGCCTGTCAGAACAGACTGGTTTTAATAGTAAGTGTTAATGATAGGATTATGCATTACGACTGTGACTGACTGATTTTATTCCTTCAGGGCTGTCAGAGGCACGTCAGATGTTGTATAAGTTAGTGTCCAATTTTGAGCCCCCAATTCCGTTGTTGACAAGTTGTAGTATTTGACTAAGAAATGCTTGTCAAATAGAAGTGTTTTTTTATTGATTGATTATTGATTTGAATAGATTGGACGTGCAGGCTGTCAGAGCGACTTCATTGTCACATCACAGGTCTACAGAAGTATAAAAGTGGGTGCAAGTTCTATCGTTTAGTTATTGCCATAGAAAAAAGAAAGGGAGAGATCACTCAAAGAAAACAACATTTCTTCATATTTTCACGTGTAGATATTAGATAAGGAGTCATATACTTATGGTAAATGTGTAGGCGTGGATACAAATGCTGTTGAATTTGATGCATAGGCCTGGATGTATAATGATTGTAAGCTCCAGGGGGTATAGGAGCTTGTTACCACATTCAAATTGTATTGTCCAATACTAGCCTTTGTTGGATTTTCCTGAACAATTTTACATGAAGGAGACTGGAGTTAGGGGTGTGACCAACGTTCAGTGAGTGTTATTATCACAAAGTGAGTGGCTGGTTTATTTAGTGTTAAAGTGTGTAAAAAAAATAGATGACAAAAGAAAGCTGACATTTGAAGAAGCCATTTAGGTAATCATGTATCCACTGTGGGATCTGAGGAGGTGAATCATTGAATCAACAGTCTGCTGCTTGTTGCTAAGGCCAGCGCTGAGAAAAATGGAGGATCCTGCCTGCTTCTTTCTGCACCTTGCATATAGTACGTGCTTCACGGTCGAGAACATCTATACTAGGGTCTTTTTGGTTTTCTGTTATTGTGGGGAAAGCTTTTTGCACTAGAAAATAGCCAATTGACAAGCTGAGAGCTTGTCGATCTGCTATTTCCTGTGAAAGTATTCTCCACAATATGGATGCTGTGGTTTAAGTGGTTAAATGAATTAACCACAGACATTTTCATGATCAAGCATTAACACACGGGAAGTTTTATGAATGAAAAATTCTACCGGTATCGGAATGGAATTTCTTTTCACATACACGCAGTGCTGTTTTGGTTGCTTCGCCGGGACACCACACTTTGCCGGGACACCACGGCATGTGGCCAGTAGCACGGTACGGTGCATGCTAGACTGCGTCCGCCTAGATTCACGAACCAAGTACCCAAATATATGCCGTGAGCCTATACTGGAGTTGTTGGGGAAAGTCCCGGAAAAGACACGCTGTGATTGGCCAGTAGTCACTTTGAGTGGCAGTTGGTGCAAAAGCTCTCCCCAAAACATGATTTACGATTCTGTGCCTATTGGTACATAACTCGAGTCGGCTCAAGTGAACTTTGCAACGTTTGGCACGGCTACTCGCTTGCTTTATCTCGCTCGGCAGTGCCTCTCGTGGCTCAAGTTCGCTTGAGAGACGGTGCAGGATTCAATCCCAGGAGGTTAGGGTTGTCAGTCTAATGATTAGTGAGGCACGCCAGTGACGCCACCGAGCTGGGTGCTGCAATGGTGTTTTCACGCTTTCATGCTGTATTCGAATGTGACAACGCCCACACCCTACTGTCAAGGTTTAGAAAACCTTGCCCAGTGGTGAGAGGAAGCTTCCGGTGGGGCTTCCCAAGTCCAGTATAGTTCCATTTCCATATATCGCGTGTGTCCTCTCCTTATACAGTACTGTACATGGTATAAAAGCAACACAGTATTATGGCTACAGTACTGCTGCTGTGGTATCCTGTCTGCACGCAACGATAATGCCTCCACCAAAGAAGAAGTTTCTTTCGAAGCTAATAACTAGTCATTTCCTACACAAACTGCTACTATTTATACACCCGTAAGTACAATTTAGATTAATCACACATTAAGGTCGTAAGAAGATATTTTCTAATTGTTCTCGTCACGAGTCTCACATATCAGCTGTTCAGTGCATATGCGGACATGTAGGCGTGCACGGATGTACTCGTGCATGCGTGTGCACTTGACGTCATTAAAATACCGTTCTGCCGAAAAAATAAAAATAAATCACCATTACACCACTGCATACACAGTGCCACAGGCTGAAGTCAGTGAGATTGGCGGTTCTCGTCAATTGAAATGTGATCTGTATGTTGATTTGTCAACCAGGTACCCATATATCTGCTTCTGTCTCTGAATCTCTGTTTGCAGCAGTAGCAGCAGCAGCAGCAGAGTGGCTTTTTCTAGAGATTTGAAGAGCTATTTATAGATCTCTGCCAGAGCACCGAGCATGGTGCTGTTGCTGCTGCTTCCCCCTTGCTCTCACTTCTCTTCATCACTCCTCCTGTGTCTCTCTTTCTCTCTCCATTGCTATTTTTTACCTTCCTGTTGTCCTGCTCTGTCTAAATCGTAATTCTAATCCATCTTGTTATGGCTCTCTCTCTCTCTCTCTCTCTCTCTCTCTCTATTTATATTTATTTCCCTGTCTCTCTCTCTCACTCTCAACCCATGCTCTGTTTCATCTCCATCATCCATTGCTTGCCTGATGTAAATTATTGATTGGATCAGAAGGGAGGCGAGGCGACTGGTTGTGTTGTGTGGATGTGAGTCTGACCTCAGAATGGGCAAGACAAGTTTATTAGTTGTCTCCACCAGGCCGAAGGCATGGGGAGAGAGTATGTTTTGCACTCCGTCCGTGTGTGTGAGTCCGTCCGTCCATCCGTGTGTGCGCGTCCGTCCGTCCGTCTGTTACCAGCTAATCTCCGGCACCGTTAACCTGGTCGATGCCAAATTTTGCACACACACTCCCTAGATGCCAACAATGAACCTCTGCCCCACATTTTCCAGAATGACCTGTTGCACCACCAGTAGGCCAACTTTTCCTACTAGACTGAGGAATATATCACAACCTTTTCACATTGGCCTGTTATAGCGCCACCAACAGGTCGATTTTTGTAAAACACATTTTTGGAACAAAATGCCTCAAATCATCCAATTGCCATCCAAGGCGTAAGTAGAAATGGCACGCTTGGCCTGGGCCATGGCTCAGTGGTCCAGGCACCTTGGCTGGCAGTGTGCCGCGGGTTCGACTCCCGATCCCGACTGCCTTTACTGCATGTCTTCCCCCATCTCTCTCCCCAATTCAGCCTACTGTCTGTCCCTCCATAAAAAAATTAAAAATAAAGGCGAAAGCCACAAAAAGAAATGGCACGCTTTTCATATTGGCCTATTATAGCGCTACCAGGAGGCCACAACCTGACCTGCCCTGGTGGAGACCTGTGCCTAGAGGGGCACTTTGTCTAGTTTAGAAATGTTATGTACTTTATACAAAACATTACAAACATGCAAATTAAACTAATTATTATAAAATGATTGGTTGTTAGTGTCGTGCACCAAAAAATACTGATCTACAGGCTCACAGTGTTTGATTAATTGATTGATTGAAACATTGTAATCAGTTTGTAGAATGGGTACAGTTCAAAAGAAAGTACAGGTCAATACAGAAACTGCAACTATTAGGATATAACCAGAAAAAACACTGAAACCTGTTTACATCAGGGTCCTCCAAATGAGAGCTTATAGATCTGCTATGTTCTTCAGTGTGTTTACATCAGGGTCCTCCAAATGAGAGCTTGTAGATCTGCTATGTTCTTCAGTGTGTTTACATCAGGGTCCTCCAAATGAGAGCTTATAGATCTGCTATGTTCTTCAGTGTGTTTACATCAGGGTCCTCCAAATGAGAGCTTGTAGATCTGCTATGTTCTTCAGTGTGTTTACATCAGGGTCCTCCAAATGAGAGCTTGTAGATCTGCTATGTTCTTCAGTGTGTTTACATCAGGGTCCTCCAAATGAGAGCTTGTAGATCTGCTATGTTCTTCAGTGTGTTTACATCAGGGTCCTCCAAATGAGAGCTTGTAGATCTGCTATGTTCTTCAGTGTGTTTACATCAGGGTCCTCCAAATGAGAGCTTGTAGATCTGCTATGTTCTTCAGTGTGTTTACATCAGGGTCCTCCAAATGAGAGCTTGTAGATCTGCTATGTTCTTCAGTGTGTTTACATCAGGGTCCTCCAAATGAGAGCTTGTAGATCTGCTATGTTCTTCAGTGTGTTTACATCAGGGTCCTCCAAATGAGAGCTTGTAGATCTGCTATGTTCTTCAGTGTGTTTACATCAGGGTCCTCCAAATGAGAGCTTGTAGATCTGCTATGTTCTTCAGTGTGTTTACATCAGGGTCCTCCAAATGAGAGCTTGTAGATCTGCTATGTTCTTCAGTGTGTTTACATCAGGGTCCTCCAAATGAGAGCTTGTAGATCTGCTATGTTCTTCAGTGTGTTTACATCAGGGTCCTCCAAATGAGAGCTTGTAGATCTGCTATGTTCTTCAGTGTGTTTACATCAGGGTCCTCCAAATGAGAGCTTGTAGATCTGCTATGTTCTTCAGTGTGTTTACATCAGGGTCCTCCAAATGAGAGCTTGTAGATCTGCTATGTTCTTCAGTGTGTTTACATCAGGGTCCTCCAAATGAGAGCTTGTAGATCTGCTATGTTCTTCAGTGTGTTTACATCAGGGTCCTCCAAATGAGAGCTTGTAGATCTGCTATGTTCTTCAGTGTGTTTACATCATGGTCCTCCAAATGAGAGCTTGTAGATCTGCTATGTTCTTCAGTGTGTTTACATCAGGGTCCTCCAAATGAGAGCTTGTAGATCTGCTATGTTCTTCAGTATAACTCAGGCACGACACTCAATTCATTGAGGAAATCAGTATGTTTTTTTAATAAAAACAATTCAGCAGTTTATTGTGTCTGAGTCACAAAATCAATACATTTCATTTTAAACATTTGAATTCAAGTTGTTATTTCCAAAGTGTTGTTTTGGCCTTCTTGTTGTGTCTTCTTCAGTGCTGACCCACACAGCATATTATTATTATTATTACGTTAACGGCTCAGTGTTATCCAAGGTTTATTTGGCTGCTGATCCTGCCATAGCTTCCTTCTTGAGTATCTCCCTCTCTAGCTACTTCCCCTCTTACACCCTCCCTTCCCCTGAGAAGAAGTGACTACCTGCCTCAATGCAGAGGAAGCTGGACCCCCCCCCCCCCCCACACACATCATGTGGTCAACCTGAGATGAACCTGTCCCTCTTATCTTGTGGGATATAGACGAATGGAGCCTTGATTGATCGATTGAAAGATGTATTAACGGTATGCAGGATAGGTACATTTCAAGCCCAACTAAATAAAAAAATTGTTAACTTTGGACGACACCATAAAGCAGGGGAAGGCAATTAGGTTTTGCCTGGGGCCAAGTTCTGTCAAGAACTCGTTTTGGGGGGCAGACGTGCGACGACAGCGTCGTGATTTATTTTATTTTTGCCTTTTTTAACGTCAATTTATATAATATCTCAATTTAAATTAACATTAAAGACTATTTTCACACCCATGTCGGTCAGGCTTGTGCGCTCTCTCTCTGCATTACTTTGAATAGTGATTGGGATGGGGGGGTGATAATGTTGGTTGGCACAGTTGGGTCATTACCACCACCACCACCACCACACACCCGGAGAGGCAGAGAATGGATCAAAATAAAATGCACATGTGGCATTGTGGCATAATCAACTGTAGCTGATTTTTTTTCTTTCTTTTCATTACAAATCATTGCAATTTAAGGCGCATTGTGAACTTATTTATGAAACATTTTGCCTAATCTGCAGCTAGTTAACAAGAGAAATTGCACATACTGTACAAAAGTATAAAGAAGAGGAATTAGAAACAGTGAAAAAAGGCCGTTTATAGAGTAATATGGACAGTAAACGATGTGTTTATCCTATCTGGGGTCTCGTCAATGCAGACATTTTGAAGTTACACAAAGGCTTTGCCGACGTGGGCAGCGGTGGCTGAACGGTTTGCGGAGCGGTCTTGTTATCGGAAGGTCGCCAGTTCGTATCCCCGGACCGGCACGTTAAAATTACCACCGCTGAAGTGCCCTTGAGCAAGGCATTGAACCCCTACCATGAAATGTTCTATGAGCAGGGTCTGGCTGTAAACAAGTTCGTCGAGCTTAGTCCATTCACCCTGGGTAAACAAAGAACTTTGCTTTGCTTTGCCGTGACATTTTGTCTGCTTGCTTGCAAAGAATATAATTTAGAATTTAATTTAAGCATGGATAGCAGTCATAGCACCTTCAGAATGTTTATTCTCCACCCAAGAAGATGAAGCACTTTGACCATGTGCGCTGTCCATGTGCGCTGAAACCTGTCACTGCTGCTGATTGTCTGCTCTGCTCGCCTCGGATATTCACTCTCAACAAGTTTAATAATAAGCATCTGATCCTTAAGGTGGGAATATTCTCTATTTGGACATTATAGCCATAATCGCGTGACGCGTATATGTGGGACTGTCACTCCAATATTGAGGGGAAAAAACTCAAGAAATTCTCAAAATAATCTCACAGGCCAGAAATAATTTCTGAGGGGCCGGTTTTGGCCCGCGGGCCGCCTATTGCCGACTCCTGCCATAAAGCATTACACTTGTTTATAATTAGGGTCCACATCAATTCATCAGAACATTTAGAGACGTACAAATATACACTTCTATATACTGTAACAAAAAAAAGAAAACGGCTACAAATCGAATTGTAGCCGTCCGTAGGTGCCCTTTGAGAGCGGTTTTGAAGGAGTCACATGTCTTAATGACTGTTGGTAGGGCGTTCCACATTTTGGGGGCATAGGAGCGAAATTAATTTAGACCCCGTTTAGACAGAGACGATCTGCAGTCAAAACGCATAACTTTTTAATCGTTTTGCCCTTTCATCTACACTCTGCCGACCAAAACGGTGAATGAATCCATTCATTTTTGAAACCGGGTCCCACAGTGGAGAAATATGAAACCGCAACTTTTGCGTCACTGTGTAGACATCCAAATCCGCGTATTTCCTGAACCGATGATGCAAAAGCCCACATGTGTTTTAACACGCATGCGCCACCCCCGAACAATAATAAACAAAGATGGCAGCACCCAGCGTTGTATTCATTGCATTTGTCCTGCAGAAAATAGTTAATAGTTAGGGCTTTTACAGCTAAATGTACTGCTCCTACACACCACCACCGTCGGCAACAAGTGGACATGGAGAATAGCATTCTCCTGTCTGTTTTCGTTTACATCGGATCGGCTGCAGTGCAGCTGCAAAAACAAGCCAAAAAGCGACCAGGTTATTTGAGAATTAATAGCAGATCTACTGTACACGTTCGTGTCATGATGCGACACGCTGTGAGCTTGTTGAGCTACTATTTAAATATATATATATATTGTAATATGGTCTGGGCCAGCACTTATGTCTCATACATCCACAGCATTTATTTAGTCCAAAAGAGGTTTGTTAGAACTATTGCTTTTCAACTCACTGCTCCACTTTTCAAAAAGCTAAAATTACTTATAGGCCTACTGTTTTTCCAGATCAACACTTTTGCAATTTTATTTACAAGCTGAAAATACCCCAACTCCATTCCCAAGCCTTTTAGTAATTACTTTCAACAAATTCTCAAATAGGCTACACAAATACAACACTAGACAGGCAGTCACAGGGCACAGGCTACACATCTTCACCTAAATGTTTTATTGTAGCCTAGCTATCTTGTAGCCTCTATAGGTAGCACATTGGGCTACTTGCCTCATCCAGGCACTTTCCCTTTTGTTTCATTATTTCGTTTTGATAATGTGCTAAATCAAATCATAGGAAACGAGACCAAATAATCAACTATACACTTAACAAGCCAAAAAAGAAGCCCAAAGTCGCTTATAATAAGCAGACATGGCAACACTGGCATCATGTCTTCTTTTTTGGGGGGGGCTTTGTGCCAACTAATGCTACAGCACCACCTACAGACTGGCCATATATACTACAGGCGCCTTCAGGGTGTGCGTGTCGTTTCGGTCGTTGTAGTGTAGACAGATAGATTAATTGATTCGATTAAGTGTATACGGTAAACCTTTTGACACCGACTCCGTGATATCTTTTAAAACGTCTCTGTCTAAACGGGGTCTTAGTCTCTTGTTTGTGCCGAATGTGCCTTGTAGTCCAGGTGTAGGCATTCAATGCTGAGGTGTCAAGCTGTGCTTAATGTGACAGTTTGTGGTTGGGGGGGGGGGGGGGTGAGTGTCCTTGATGATCCGCTCGGTCTTGGCTATATACTGCTTCTCCTATATTCCCTGGAGAAGCTCACCTACGATGTACTAATATATTCCATATACGATACAAGGCTGAGATGTATAGACAGTATTGATGTATTGATGCCGGTTTTGTCCTTAAATTCTGTTGAAAGTTCTCAACAAGATTGTGTTTTTGCTGATGCTAGAAGCATTCGGATCAAAGGTTCTTGATGACGGCAACAAGAAAAGAGTCCATCAATTGATTTACAGTAAAAAAAAAAAAGGAAGTAACAACTAACAAAGCTTGCTTGGCTTTAAAAACCTGTGAATTTGCAAAACCACACAATCTCATTGTTGTTTATTTTTTAATTCTTTAGACTCACTCATTATGATGTTTTCGGAGGCAGTTGAAAAAGATCATATGAAAAGAGAAGGGAAGCCGCACACTCATATGCTCCAAAAGATACATTTATTGACGACGTTTCGAGCCAAGCGGCTCTTCATCTGGTCAAAATGTTCATCTGGTTTGACCAGATGAAGAGCCTTGTCTCGAAACGTCGTCAATAAATGTATCTTTTGGAGCATATGAGTGTGCGGGTTCCCTTCTCTTTTCATATGTCACTTTTTGAACCCAGCACCTCCACAAAGTGATGTGCGTATTTTACTATAGTTGCTAAAGATCACACAACAACGTTAAGTGTATATTGAGTGCAGGGGTTCTCAATGTTTTTGGCTCGAGACCCCCGGAAATGCTTTGGCCATGCCTCACGCCCCCCCCCCCCCGCCCCCCTCCCCACCCCCAATACAAATTGACCGCTACAATAACCTTAATAATAGAGAGAATACATCATAAATAAATACTGAAACCAGATATAATCATTAAGGAAAGCTTACTGTACGTATGTACATTATGTAAACTCTTAATTTCCATTTTCCAGACATTCAGTTAAAAAAATTATCTGGGAACCCCCCCCCAAAATAAAATGGTGACCGCCCGAGGCGGGTTGAGAACCAGCGGTTCTCTGTTTAAAACCGAACCGTACAGTTCACCATGCACGGTTCAAGTTGCATTTTCGGTTTTATAATCAAATTTAGTGTTAACTTGTGCCGGCACCCAAATTTAAAAGAAATAAATATCTGTCACATAAAACTGGCAGCCTGGCTAGGCTGCACATAGTGCACAATGTTGTGAACACAACCATACAACCATATCCAAATCCATGCTTGATCACATAAGTCACCCCCTGGGGTCAATTATAGAACCCAGCCCACCGATGAGTTGGACAATGGACATGCCTCATTGTCAAGCTGAGCTCTGTTTACCCAAAGTTCACTGGTGAGTTGTTGTGGCCGTCCTTTTGATGCTGAACTTTTGACTCAGCAATTGGTTATAGGATCAAGGAGCAAATATGTTCTCTCTGATGAACCTTTGGCTCTGGTTTTTCACAAGTCTTGTGGTCTGTTTCTCCGGCAGCTACCATCACTAAGCTTGTTGATTCTTTCCAGCCATAGGCTGAGTATTACGACTTGTTGGATTCATGAGGAAAAGAGGATAAAAGATGGAAGATCTGCTGCAGTCCAGTGAGAGTCAGAGACCTAGGCTAACTTGTGCTGTAACGTGTTACAGCACAAGTTAAAACAGAGCTTTGAAGTGACTGAAAGAAGAGATTACTTTTCTCTTCTCATTGAATGGTCTTGCCTATGCACCTAGTGACATACAGTAGACCATTAAACAGCTGGGCTGCTTGACTAGCCCTGGGCTGGCTGTCATAGCAATGATATTGTTTCAGAGAGAGAGCGAGAGAGAGAGAGAGAGAGAGAGAGAGAGAGAGAGAGAGAGAGAGAGAGAGAGAGAGAGAGAGAGAGAGCAATAGCCATAGAGAGAGCAAACAAGCACTACAGAAACCAGTGAGAGAGAGAGAGCGCATAAAAGGGAGGGTTGGAGGAGAAGGGAGCGGTGAGCAGTGTGCGCATGATAGTGACATCGGTAGAGGGAGAAAGAGAGAGCAATGGAGCCAACGAGCCAGCTTTCTATATCCCAATAGCGCTTGTGCTTCATTCAGAAAAAAAGGGGGCAGCCAAAGGAGAGGCTTCCATCCTCGTTCATAAAAATAAAATAAAAACGAGGTATATCAGGCAGCAGTAACTACTACCTAGATAGAGGACCACAACGAGTGGAAGAGACAGAGAAGAGAAGGGAAAAGTCTTGACAGAGAGATTAGAGCTAAAGAGAGGGGGAGAAAGCTACCCACCCTATGAAACCAAGCTGATTTAGTTGCCGTTGGGGATGGAATGTATTTAGCTCCAGCGTTTATTGAGACAAAACTAATGTCAGCAGCGTCGTCTCAGTTCAAAGCCTCTTCTACTGCATCTACCACCACCGCTTCTCTGTCCATAGTGTGCTTTTATCTGTGAAACACCTGATCCTGCTTGGATGGAAATTCACAGAGCTCTACTCTAAATACAGTAAGCTGTGTGTGTGGTGTGTGTGTTTGTGTGCGTGTGGTGTGTGTGTGTGTGACTGTGTGTGTGTATGTCTTGCGCGCACACCAGTGTCAGTGAATGTGTATATATAGGTAAGCAGAGGAAGATGTAAACCTATTCTCATGAAATTCACTCACAACTTTTGTTCAATTCTCAAGCCACTGTTCTAATTGCCTCTTATCTGCGCTGGGTTTCATTTTGTAATGTTCCTGGGGTATGATCTGTATCTCAAAGCACCAAAGCTCCCTTTTCTTGCAGGCATCTCCCTTCATCGGAAGCCCATTATTGCTGCAAAGCGCTATATCATTTTATTTAATTAGCCCCCTAAGTATGAAGATGAGAAGAACAGGTCTTGGTGTGTGTGTGTGTGTCTTCCTGCTGTGTGTGTGTGTGTGTGTGTGTGTGTGTGTGTGTGTGTGTGTGTGTGTGTGTGTGTGTGTGTGTGTGTGTGTGTGTGTGTGTGTGTGTGTGTGTGTGTGTGTGTGTGTGTGTGTGTGTGTGTGTGTGTGTGTGTGTGTGTGTGTGTGTGTGTGTCCCCTACATTTTAATTGTATCATTCTTGTGTGCATGTAGTTTTTCTTTCACGGCAGAGTGTTGGAATCTGTTGTTTTTGTTAGTCATTATGGGATGATGGTACCTTAGTTTTGTATAGGTAGTGTTTGCTTTGATATTGGTGTTTGTGTTTTTACTGTGGTTTTATAGTTTGCAAAAGTCTACTGTGCACGGACAGTCGGACACACACACACACACACACACACACACACACACACACACACACACACACACACACACACCCGCGCGGAAGTCGTGTTTGGTTGTGGCCAGTGCTGAGGTAATAAAGGAATTCCCTGCTACTGCGTCCCTGTGCTGGAGAGATGGGGGGCGGGGTGGAGAGTCACCGGGTAGGGAGGAGACGTCACTACAGTATGTAACACTGATGAGAGGAAGAGGACAGTAGAGGGTTTATGTACTGTTTACTGTACAGAAACCCACACAGAATACTGACTGTATGCTGTTGGAGTTGCAGTGATCAGGCCATGCTGAATGCATTGAACAAACCCACCGCTGTTTTCTTATCATTGTTTATTATGTCCATTTCATTAATGAGGATTATATTATGTAGCTTGTCTCATTGTCACCTATGACATTACACACACACACACACACACACACACACACACACACACACATTGCAGCACTGTGCTGGAACTGAGAGAGAGCTGAGAGCGGCAGAGAAAGAGACGAGTGTGAGAGAAAGCGCAGCAGAGCCCTCTTGAATAAAAAATCTGTGGCTATAAATAGCAAGCCGTCCTCCTGGCCTCAGCGCTCTTTCTGGTTTTGAAAACCTGTCTTTTCCCTCGCTTGCTGTGATGGTTATGGAGCCAGGCTTAGCAAATCTGTCCGCAGGCTAAATCTCGCCTGTATCACTGGCTTTTTATTTTTGTTTTACATTCTGACATTTCACATTTCTCTTCTTGTGCCAAACCCAGGACCATTGCAATGCGGGACCAGTTACATAATGTGTCTGTGGAAGAGAGATCAGGGGAGTTCTTACTGTATGTGTTTGTGTGTTTTTCTGTATTCAAATAATTTAACCCATTCAGGCCTAAAAAAAAAAAGTTTTCTAAATCATGACAATTTTCGGAAAGATTTGAGGCACATTTTAACGATTTTTCAAAAATAGCAGACCTACAAGTTCATAGCGCGCCACTCGGTGGCGCGCTATGAGCTTGTAGATCTGCTATTTTTCAATAGCTAAATTATAACAATGTTTAAAACACCAAAACGGGTTCCCGCCCCAAAATGGGTTAATGGTTAATGTGGTTAAACGCTAACGTGACATGGATGCGTTCCAGGTCTCAATGGATTAAGGTACAGTATATTATCAATGTATCTTTCTGCCTAATTTCCCCAGCAAAAGGACAGTAACATTATGATTCCGGATTCTTGTTGTTTGAACTCCCTAAGACGGACAACAAGCAAAGCATCGCCTAAATTAGATGGAAGCAGCCCATTTGGTGTCAAGTTGCTCTGGCTAATGCTGTTTGCTCCGTGATGTCTCCTAGCCCACACATTTGGCCCCACACTCAAGGGAGAGAACAGAATGGAATGGCTGAAGTGGCTAAAGCCGGGAGCTTAGCCCCAGCCCACGTAATGAAGTCTATAACCTCACTTTTAGTGTCTGTATGTGTGTTCGCACACATACATGTCCTAGTGTTTACTGTGTACATATATGTGCATACTGTAACTATGTGCGTGCTCCCGCCCAGGTAGGTGGTGCCCCTGCAGCATCCCTCCTGCATGCTAATTAGCAATCTGTGGGAAAAACACCTCTCTGGGGGGGAGGGGGGCGGGGGAGAGCAGCATAGAGGAAAAAAGAGAGAAAGAAAGAGAGGTAAAAAAAAATCAATAGCATCCCCCAGAGTGGCTGCTGGTGTAATTGCCTTTAAAGTCAGCAAGTTCACACTCCTCTCATCCTCCTAACTGCTGTACCAAAGTTGTTCTTTTCTACACTTTCCTCTTTTAAATAAACAAAACAGTGGCATTCCGCTGGCCCGATCATATTATGTTATTTTAAATATTGAACTTTAATTTTGTAGGAAGTCAATGCGGCTTGTATCGAGCTGGAACCTTGCCCAAATGTGGAGTCATATACGTAAATGGTAAATGGTGCATTTATATAGCGCCTTTATCCAAGGCGCTTTACATAGATTGTGCATTACATTCACCCATTCATACACACATTCATACACCGATTGCGGCGGAAGCCATGCAAGGTACCAACCAGCACATCGGGAGCAATTTGGGGTTCAGTGTCTTGCCCAAGGACACTTCGACATGTAGCCAGGAGGAGCCAGGATTCGAACCGCCGACCCATGGATCATTGGACGACCTGCTCTACCTCTTGAGCCACAGTCGCCCCTACGTAATGGATGATAGATGACTGATGTCACAGGTTGGCCACATGTCGAGATCCATATGAGATGTCCTTATTCCACTCATTTTCAACATTTTACTATGTCATTAATGTACCTTAGAGCTGTTGTGTGGAAATAATACAAAACGTTCCCCTATTCTGTGTTTCCTAGAACTAGAGGTCTGAAAAAATCATTAACATGGTGAAACACATCAAGATGTGTTTCACCATGTTAATGATTTTTTTCATGATTACAGTTCTAGGAAACACAAAATGGGGGGACTTTTTTATTATTTCCACACAACAGCTCTAAGGTATATTAATGACATAATACAATGTTGAAAATGGGTGGTTTTCCCCTTTAAAGCCAGGTTTATCTTTAGCATTTTGTGCTTTATATCAAGATAGACAGTGAACAGCATGACAGGAAATCTAGGAAAACCTTATCTATGTGGTTTGCGCTCGTACTCTGTGATCCCCTCTGGGGTTCCCCGATATCTCTTCTTTTGATCCCTTGCTCCATTCTCTTTTTTCCCAGTTTGTATAGACTCTTTTTATTTATTTTGAAGCCATTTTGATTTGAACCAAAATAGCCAGCGGTGGCCGAACGGTTTGCGGAGCGGTCTTGATACCGGAAGGTCGCCAGTTCGAATCCCCGGACCGGCACGTTAAAATTACCACCGCTGAAGTGCCTTTGAGCAAGGCATTGAACCCCTACCATGAAATGTTCTATGAGCAGGGTGTGGCTGTAAACAAGCATCTTGAGCTTAGTCCACTTCCCTGGGTAAACAAAGAACTTTGCTTTGCCTCTAAGCTAAATATTAAACTCTAGGACGGTGGCCACTCACATGCATGTATAGGCAGCAAGTTGAATGGACAGACACACAGATGAAAGATAAACATTATGGTGTATAGTAGTAGCTAACAAATACTGTGCTATGTTTTAACTCTTGTCAGCTCTCAGTTTGAGACATGGGACCATAGACTGTATGTTCAAATCAAATCACCTTTATTTATAAAGCACATTTAAAAACAATTTCCATTGTACCAAAGTGCTGTACAGACATTTCATCAACACCACAGATAGACAGCAGAAGAAAAATTACAGACAATGAAAGCATGATTATAAGCAAACTATCAAAAAATAATCAAACAATATACTATTAAAAAAACAAAAACAAAACATAAACAAGGTCACGGGCAATCAAATGCTTGGGAGTAAAACAGGGTTTTAAGTCTGGATTTAAAAACGTCAATGGAGGGGGAGGTTCTGATGGAGTAGGGGATGGTGTTCCACAGCCTAGGGGCTGCAACTGAGAAGGCACGGTCACCTCTGAGCCTCAGCTTGGTTGTTGGGACATCTAAGAGTTCAAGGTCTGTGGATCTGAGGTGCCTAGTGGTGGGGGGGTATTTTACACTCAGTTCACATGGGTGTGATTCTTTTTTTTTACACAAGTAGTACACGAAAGCACATAGATATAACCATAAAATCTAAAATATTGAGTCTTGGTCTAATTGTGGGTTCATTGGGGGGGGGGGGGGGGGGGGGGAGGTGGTCGCTGCTTTACCTACTTGTGTCTTTACATTTAGGGAGGTGTGCTGTGCATTCTCATGGCAACAGAAGGCTAGATGCATGGCTGAAAAGAGCAAAAGAGAGTGGAAGGAATAGCTCGGTGGTGAAGAAACTGCTATACTTAGGTGGGTTTTGGGAGCGGTTGGTTTTGGTTGCTGGTGAGCAGATGGCAGAGCGCAGCAAGGTGCTGGCCTGCCACCGCTGTCAGGTCAGCTACGTGATCTGGCTCGCTCCTCTTGTGTGCTGCAACTCTAATTAACACTACCTGCTAATCTGTGCTCGTCTCTGTCTGTAAAACGCTATGCACGCACACGCGCAGATCTGCTTTCTTGTGAATATTTGTGCAAATCTTTGACTATATATATCTTTTTTTAAAGCAAACATTTTTATAACTCAAATCTTTGCTTCGGGGGGTCCCTGAAACAAAATATTTTGAGATGGGGGTCTGATGAGATGGCTCAATGTGAGCAGTGGTTAGTAGTGTTACTGTACTCTTTTCAAAAGATCCCAGGCCTAGTTTACATAGTCTGCAAGTCTATGAATTGGAATTCTCTGTAGCATTCTCTGTAGCATTCTCTGTAGCATGTATGTCATTTGGTGACCGTGGTCCACACACATGCCTAAGTCTGCAATAGGACTGTCATCAGCCCATAAGTATTCTATTTTAGCAGAGTGTCATCATTGCTAGACTATGGTAATGGCCTAATGTCCCGGTAAATAATACATAAAGGGATAGTACAACATCCCTTATTTACTATGCCATATTTGTAGGTATGCAACATATGTTATTGTTTGTATACTTCCTGTTGTTTATGCATATTTTCTTTTCCTAAAATCCTCACAGAAGAAACAGCTTCTAGTCTAGAACTGTCTGACAGACAGTTCTAGAATGTTTTCAGCTACACTGATAGTTGTTAAAGCCTGCCCCTGCCTCTGATCTTCTTAGCCAAGCCTCTTACCCTAAAAACATTCTAACAATATATGACCATCAAATCTAAAATGTATATAGTCGACCTCTGAGGTCAGGCAACAATGGGAAATGTCGTTTCAGGTTTATTGCTATGATGAGCAAATCAAGAAAGAAAAGTGTGGTTGCCGCAATCGCTTGTATAGGCCCCTCCCACCAATTTTGCTAGCCAATTGGCCGAACGATACGGCCGAACGTTACGCACTATCAAAATTCTGCCTCTGGTGTTTTAATCGGATAGGTCCGGAGATCATGTGTACCATTATTTGTGAGATTTGGACAAAATCTGTAGGAGGAGGAGCAAAAAGTGTGTTTTGGAGAAAATTCTAAATGGCGGAAAATCTATCCTGACGGAAATCGGCGTGGCCTATATGGGGAGATGCGTCATGACCCAAGGAATCCAGGGAAAACGGAAAATACGAGCACACGATTCCCGATCGATATGGCTCAAGTGCGTGCCACCAAAACTGTGGGACAAGTTGTCCGGCAAACTTTAGGGTTGCTCTAGAAAGAAAGAATTGTATTAATCAATTGTATTAATCATATCTTATTTATCATATCATATCAATTGTACTAATCATATCACTCCAGTCTACTCTTATCTACACTACACTTGCTTCCCGAGTTATGTCTGTATGATCTCACCTGCACACTTGCGTGCAAGTTTTCATCTGGAGCGTGCATACATCCGTGCATATATATGAGAGCTTCATTCCTCTGTGTCTGTGGGTTGTAGTCCATGACCTGTAGGTCTGTGGGTTAGGGGATTTAAAGGGGCTATATTTGGCTGGATGTGTGCCTGCCTGGGGTGTGTTACAGAAGGAATAGGGGGAGAGTTGAGGAGTAGAGGGGAGGGGATGCTGGCTGGCACACTAAGGCGAGACCAGGCTTGTCTGTCTATTGGCTGGCTGGCTGCATGACTGAATGCCTGGCTGGCTGTCTGGCTTGTTGCCCAGCTGCTAGCCCTCTGGAGTGGACAAGCCACGCTGTGACAGAGAGACCACAGTGACGGTTGGGCAGTCCCATGCAGGTTGACTGGCTGGATGCATGCCTAACTGGCTTGTCAGCTGGCTGCACGCACTGTTCTTAAGAGTCACTTACACAACCACCCTCACTGTTTCTGCATGGCAAGCAGGGCTAAAAATGTACGCCACCCCCTGTCCCGCAGACAATAAAAAAAATGGTCCGACTCCTGAGTGGATTGGACCAAACAAACAATTCACACTGATTGTTTTTGGAAATACCACTGTCTGAGTCATAAAATAATAAAATAACACTTTATATGGCTACGAATCTGTCAGTGAAAAGGTACAAATGTATCCAAAGGACATACTATTCTTAGGCTTAGAAATAACGTAATAAAAATGACTACTCACATTACACATGCAGCCACTGCAGAGAGTAACATTGTCAGTTGTTTCATCAAACAAACTAAAATATTACACACACTGAACACTTGTTACAGAATCTCAGTAGCTCGGGTGCCTCAGTGGGTTTTCTTAACACTTCTTTCATGTACCGCAGCATAATTAAGGGGGATGTACAGTTTGTACACCAAGAGGCACTTCATCCTACAGAAACAGGAGATGGGCTCCTGCCCTATGGGCCACATGGTTTGGCAAGGGTTACTTATTATTACTGCACACCATATTTCATGTCTTGGCATATACTAATCTATTTGTTACTTAAATGTCCAGTAACTCGTTGGCAACATTTTTGGAATCCTTTTTAAACGCTGAAAACATATGCATTGGATTGTTTTGAGGTTTTCCAAACCAAATGCTGCTGGATGTACAGTTGGAGGCCATCGATATTGTCCTTTTCTTTTTGCTGAGGTTTGCGTGATCTGCGCAAAAGGACAGTTAACCCATTTTGGGCGGGAACCCCTTTTGGTGTTTTAAACATTGTTATAATTTAGCTATTGAAAAATAGCAGATCTACAAGCTCATAGCGCGCCACCGAGTGGCGCGCTACGAGCTTGTAGGTCTGCTATTTTTGAAAGATCGTGAAAATATTTATTTCAGAAAACTGGAGGATTTAGAAGGATTTTTGAAAATTTTGAGGTCAGACCTAAATGGGTCAAATGATAAGGGACAATATCAGTGGCACCCAACTGTATCAGCCCTGATTGACAAAACCTAAAATGCCTAATTTCCATGACCATGTGCCTGGCTGCCTGTGCAGGCCCGTGCTGTGGTGTGAGTGGATGAGCATGGCAGAGGCTCTTATAGCCCGTTGCAGGCCCATGCTGTGCTGGTGTGAGTGGATGAGCATGGCAGAGGCTCTTATAGCCCGTTGCAGGCCCATGCTGTGGTGTGAGTGGATGAGCATGGCAGAGGCTCTCATAGCCCATGCTGTGGTGTGAGTGGATGAGCATGGCAGAGGCTCTTATAGCCCATGCTGTGGTGTGAGTGGATGAGCATGGCAGAGGCTCTTATAGCCCATGCTGTGGTGTGAGTGGATGAGCATGGCAGAGGCTCTTATAGCCCATGCTGTGGTGTGAGTGGATGAGCATGGCAGAGGCTCTTATAGCCCATGCTGTGGTGTGAGTGGATGAGCATGGCAGAGGCTCTTATAGCCCATGCTGTGGTGTGAGTGGATGAGCATGGCAGAGGCTCTTATAGCCCATGCTGTGGTGTGAGTGGATGAGCATGGCAGAGGCTCTTATAGCCCGTGCTGTGGTGTGAGTGGATGAGCATGGCAGAGGCTCTTATAGCCCATGCTGTGGTGTGAGTGGATGAGCATGGCAGAGGCTCTTATAGCCCATGCTGTGGTGTGAGTGGATGAGCATGGCAGAGGCTCTTATAGCCCATGCTGTGGTGTGAGTGGATGAGCATGGCAGAGGCTCTTATAGCCCATGCTGTGGTGTGAGTGGATGAGCATGGCAGAGGCTCTTATAGCCCATGCTGTGGTGTGAGTGGATGAGCATGGCAGAGGCTCTTATAGCCCGTGCTGTGGTGTGAGTGGATGAGCATGGCAGAGGCTCTTATAGCCCATGCTGTGGTGTGAGTGGATGAGCATGGCAGAGGCTCTTATAGCCCATGCTGTGGTGTGAGTGGATGAGCATGGCAGAGGCTCTTATAGCCCATGCTGTGGTGTGAGTGGATGAGCATGGCAGAGGCTCTTATAGCCCATGCTGTGGTGTGAGTGGATGAGCATGGCAGAGGCTCTTATAGCCCATGCTGTGGTGTGAGTGGATGAGCATGGCAGAGGCTCTTATAGCCCATGCTGTGGTGTGAGTGGATGAGCATGGCAGAGGCTCTTATAGCCCATGCTGTGGTGTGAGTGGATGAGCATGGCAGAGGCTCTTATAGCCCATGCTGTGGTGTGAGTGGATGAGCATGGCAGAGGCTCTTATAGCCCATGCTGTGGTGTGAGTGGATGAGCATGGCAGAGGCTCTTATAGCCCATGCTGTGGTGTGAGTGGATGAGCATGGCAGAGGCTCTTATAGCCCATGCTGTGGTGTGAGTGGATGAGCATGGCAGAGGCTCTTATAGCCCATGCTGTGGTGTGAGTGGATGAGCATGGCAGAGGCTCTTATAGCCCATGCTGTGGTGTGAGTGGATGAGCATGGCAGAGGCTCTTATAGCCCATGCTGTGGTGTGAGTGGATGAGCATGGCAGAGGCTCTTATGGCCCATGCTGTGGTGTGAGTGGATGAGCATGGCAGAGGCTCTTATAGCCCATGCTGTGGTGTGAGTGGATGAGCATGGCAGAGGCTCTTATAGCCCGTGCTGTGGTGTGAGTGGATGAGCATGGCAGAGGCTCTTATAGCCCATGCTGTGGTGTGAGTGGATGAGCATGGCAGAGGCTCTTATAGCCCATGCTGTGGTGTGAGTGGATGAGCATGGCAGAGGCTCTTATAGCCCATGCTGTGGTGTGAGTGGATGAGCATGGCAGAGGCTCTTATAGCCCATGCTGTGGTGTGAGTGGATGAGCATGGCAGAGGCTCTTATAGCCCATGCTGTGGTGTGAGTGGATGAGCATGGCAGAGGCTCTTATAGCCCGTTTGTATTTCCGTTACAATCGGGGCGAATGGGGCTGTGTTCTTCGCTATGGTGTTTCTATAGTAACTCAATGCTGCAGTCAGCTATTGCTAGCAATACGCTGCTAACAATTATCATGGTGCTAAAAATAATTCAGTCGGATAACTCACAAATGGATGGAACAAATTTTGTATTATAGAATGAGTGTGCATATAATATTTTATCTTGGCGTTCGGCTCTGCTACATTTTCTCCCTGCTCGGCACAATTATACAACCACCACTTTAAGAGCGGGGAGGTAGATGTACAATAACACCCCCCCTCCTATAAATGTATAATATTCCACTCTTTAAAAAAAAAAAAAGATCCCACGATTTTGTAACCCATTATTCGCCCGGTGCCAATTGCCTAAAATGTAATCCTGGGCGCTACTCTCCCTCTGCCAACCTGGAGAGAGCCTCAAACTGAGTTTATGCTTCCTTCAACGCATGAGGAGTGAGTAGGCCGCTTCTTGGGGAGTGTTCCCCGTTTCCTGTGTGTGTGTGTGTGTGTGTGTGTGTGTGTGTGTGTGTGTGTGTGTGTGTGTGTGTGTGTGTGTGTGTGTGTGTGTGTGTGTGTGTGTGTGTGTGTGTGTGTGTGTGTGTGTGTGTGTGTGTGTGTGTGTGTGTGTGTGTGTGTGTGTGTGGAACTGTTGCAGGTAGGCTACCAACTACAAAGTTACTTTCAATCCCTGATACACAGTGCATAACCCACACTGTAAGAGCCATAATGTTAGCCTATATGATTCTCACTTGGTTGGTGATGGGTGTGGGCACCGCATTCGTGCGTCTCTGTGGGTGGCCACCAGATAGGTGACAAATAGGGGTATCTACCAGCTCACTCTAAGGGTGCACTCACACGGTTAATGCAATTCTCTGTGCTCGTTGGATCAATGCTGTGTTGTGTCATGGCCGCCCAATGCATTTCCAATGGAGGTCATATGGTTTGACACAACATTGTGTTGTGTGAGGGGGAGGGGCGCAGTCGAAACACAGCTGAAAGCCATACAACAGACCCCTCCCCCTATGTTGTGTCAAACCATGTGACCTCCATTGGAAATGCATTGGGCGGCCATGATACTACACAGCATTGATCCAACGAGCACGAGAATTGCATTAAAGGTGTGAGCTCAGCCTAAGGACGCTTGAACTTGGAGGCAGGGTGAGCTGGGAGGATACGTATATTTTGTTGACCGCACTTGCACTTTGATAGTTTGATTCACACGTTTTATTTGTTCACTGTTTGATTGTTTTGGATTCTTTGCACATATTTATTACATATATATTTATTGAAATTGTATTGTGATACTTGGTGCACTGAATAATTATAAACATTTTAAACTTATGAGCTCGTTTGGTTATGAATCATTTCATCATTGTTTGATGGCACGTCATTACAGATTGTTGTTAACCCATTCAGGCCTGACGTCGAAATTTAAAAAAAAAGTTTTCTAAATCATGACAATTTTCTGAAAGATTTGAGGCACATTTTAACGATTTTTCAAAAATAGCAGACCTACAAGTTCATAGCGCGCCACTCGGTGGCGCGCTATGAGCTTGTAGATCTGCTATTTTTCAATAGCTAAATTATAACATAATGTTAAACACCAAAATGGGTTAACTCCCATGTTTAGCCTGCCGGCATGAGTAATTGAAATGGAAATTATTATCAGCCACAACACACACTTTGGGCATTTAGCAGACGCTCTTAATCCAGAGCGATTTACAGTAAGAAAGAGCAAAGCATTGTAATACATCAAATACAAAAATAATAGTCATCAAGAATCATACGTACGCTAAGAAACTAACAGTGGAATATCTATATAATGAAACTATGGGTATACACTATAGAGTGCTATGTCCTAGTATTGTCTACATAAAATACTATCTAAGTTACATAAATTGAGCCTTTGCATACGCCTTTAAGGTCGTCGATGCTAGGGCAAGTGCTATGGTAAGTGCTACGGGCTAAGATGGAGTCTGAAGAGGTGAGTTTTTAGACTACGGCGGAAGATTGGGAGTGAGTCTGCAGTTCTGATTGCAATGGGAAGTGCATTCCATAGTTTTGGAGACAGAAGGGAGAAGAGTTTGGGACATGTAGAGCCGTAGCGTTGTCCCGGCGTTTTTAGTGAATGTACTTCCAGCTTCCTTGCGTTGGCTGATCTGAACGTGCGGGAGGGTTTGTAGGGTTCGATCAGACTTGCAAGATATGGGGGTACGGTCGGTACCATACCTTTGGTTGCCCTGTTTTGAAGGCCAGCGTTAGAGTTTTGTACTCTGTGTGGGCAGCGACCGGGAGGTAATGGAGGGAGCGGAGAAGGGGGGAGACATGTGAGAATTTTGGCTGGTTGAAGACCAAGCAAGCTGTGGCATTCTGGATCAATTGGAGAGACTTAAGTGTGCATGCCGGTAGGTCAGTAAGGAGAGAGTTACAATAGTCAAGTTCTGATATGAGTAATGTCTGGATAAGGAGCTGGGCTGACTACTGGGTGAGGAAGGGTCTAATTTGTCTGTACACACCGTATACCCAAACGGGTATGGACTAGTGTATCTACTGTATGAATTCAACAATAATAAATGTTGGCTGTTTATGATGTTTTTGCTCCACTAGAATCAATCACACTTCACTACACGCATAGCATCTGTCAATCACTAGTCATCTGATCACCCTGACCCATCTGCATTACAGAATGCTCAATGGACAAATTTATTAGGCAACTTCAGCACAATGTTAAAATGTCTACCTATTTGGCTGCCTATTTCATTAACAATGAGTATAGTTTATGACCACGACAAAGCTTAAATCAGTATTATCTGGGGCTTAACCACTTTGAACCTTGCGTCACTATATTGGGCATGTCAAAATAGTAAAAATAGCAGATATACACGCATTGCTTTCTATACATTTTGCACTGGTTGTTAACTCGTGGTTGCAGGGTTTTCAAATTTTTCTAATATTGTAATATTTAGGTTTAGATGTATTGCTGATGTTTAAATGAGCTGTCGAAGGTTAAAGATAATATAAAGATGATGCAGAGTGGATGCTGAATGATTTCCCTAGTGCCGGCTAAAAACGTAGCTAAAATATGTTGGCCTACATGACCACAGAACGGGTTTTATTCATTGCTCTAATCAAAAGGCAACACTTTTACTGATGATACAGGGAACCAAAATAATTAGAAGCAAGTTTTCTTGTAGCTCAAGCATTGAAAGACTTCTTCTTTTCATGAATTTGTATTGCTTTGAAGCTTTAACACCATGAATATAG
Organism: Electrona antarctica; assembly: GCF_951216825.1. NCBI lineage: Eukaryota > Metazoa > Chordata > Actinopteri > Myctophiformes > Myctophidae > Electrona > Electrona antarctica. The sequence continues at coordinate 12,120,937 of NC_136790.1, forward strand.
ATCCCTCTGCTGCACTGTAAAAAAAAAAAAAAAGAAGAAAAAAAAGTGGCTGATTTGGTTGGTCTGCGTTGGGTTCGGAACTCGCCCCTGCGGGCGCGTTCCTGCAGCATCGCAGGCGTGCATTAATGACGTTAAACCACCCCCTCTCGTGTAACGTTGCTTAATGCATTAATGACGTTAAACCACCCCCTCTCGTGTAACGTTGCTTAATGCATTAATGACGTTAAACCACCCCCTCTCGTGTAACGTTGCTTAATGCATTAATGACGTTAAACCACCCCCTCTCGTGTAACGTTGCTTAATGCATTAATGACGTTAAACCACCCCCTCTCGTGTAACGTTGCTTAATGCATTAATGACGTTAAACCACCCCCTCTCGTGTAACGTTGCTTAATGCATTAATGACGTTAAACCACCCCCTCTCGTGTAACGTTGCTTAATGCATTAATGACGTTAAACCACCCCCTCTCGTGTAACGTTGCTTAATGCATTAATGACGTTAAACCACCCCCTCTCGTGTAACGTTGCTTAATGCATTAATGACGTTAAACCACCCCCTCTCGTGTAACGTTGCTTAATGCATTAATGACGTTAAACCACCCCCTCTCGTGTAACGTTGCTTAATGCATTAATGACGTTAAACCACACCCTCTCGTGTAACGTTGCTTAATGCATTAATGACGTTAAACCACCCCCTCTCGTGTAACGTTGCTTAATGCATCAATGACGTTAAACCACCCCCTCTCGTGTAACGTTGCTTAATGCATTAATGACGTTAAACCACCCCCTCTCGTGTAATGTTGCTTAAATAACCACTATGACTGGTCAGCTCTTGTCCAGGAAGTGTGGGCTGTTGTAGACTGACTATAACAGAGATGATTAAAGATACTGTGTGTGTGTGTGTGTGTGTGTGTGTGTGTGTGTGTCTGTGTGTCTGTGTGTCTGTGTGTCTGTGTGTCTGACTGACTGACTGACTGACTGACTGACTGACTGACTGACTGACTGACTGACTGACTGTGTCACAGGAGACAAGCCAACCTCTCCTTTGCTGTTGCTTGCCTGTGGACATGATTAAATGGTCCCCTGGTGAGTCACAGGCGCTTTATTTCACTCTGCTGGAGAATTGATCAGGTTGGAATAGGGACATCTAAGTATTAAACATTTACACAAAATGTTAGAAGAAATTTAAACTTTTTAAGCTTTGTCATAATCAGAGGCACCTTTAGTCAACAAAATGAGAACCAGGATACATAATATGACAGCAATTTAATTGCCAGATAAATGTTGCCAACAATTAATCAGACACATCATTCATTGACCTAAATGGCGTTATATCTACAATGATAGTATGATTCAAAAACGGTTAGGCTTATGTCTTTTTCAGAAATGACTTTGGCCATGTGGAAAACTGTAGTTAAACATGCAGAGTGACGCATTACTTTACCTGGCTAACATCATCTCCTGATACTTGACTGTTTTGACATGATAATCCTATACCGTCACCGTGTAGTGTTTTGTTTCATTAGCGCGAGTGACGGACAAAATAGCCTACAGCTTGTTGTTGCTGCTGCTGCTCGCTGAGCATACATGAACGGTAAAGAATAAAATAAAAAAAATAGGAAGCGAATAAGTAAGTAATTCGAAAAAAGAAAAGCGTATTTTTCTTGTTTCCATCCACTGACAAAATGCGCTTCTTTGGAGATATTAAATAAGCAGTAGGCCTAGATGGCGCTATTTTGCCAGTCAAGTGAGACGCGCAGAGAGGCGCATATTATCTGACATTTATTTTACCGTTTGATGTCTGAAATCTGATAGCATCTGCATCACACACACTACAGGATAATCTTACACGATTATTTGATCATGTCACACACACACACACACACACACACACACACACACACATGCAAACACATGCAAACACACACACACACACTTCTCTGATTTGTTCTTCACCACGGTGCATTTGACGTTCTTTTAGGCTATTCAAGTTGGTCTGCATGAAGTCCGCTGTCCAGATTGGCCACTGGGACAGGCTGTCTTTCAGGCTGTTAAATGTATCCACATCCCACCCACCCTCCCGTTCGATCTCTCCACAAGTCCACTATACTCACCATCGCGTGTGTTTTTTTCTTTTCCAACTGTTAAAAGCGATATAATGCGAGTTCAATGCTTTCTAATTAGAAATATTTTCCGCAAGTGTTTCCATAACCCATTTGCGCATTTCACTTTTTCGATATAGCCCCAAAATCCGCCACCTTCCAGCGAAAAAGTGTTTTTGCGAAAAATGCAGACTTATGCGCATTTTGAGGTGTTTCCATCCAGGAGATATTGCGAAAGAACCTTAATGCGCAAAAAAAAGGCTTTATGGAAACGCACCTACTGTTATGCTACGCAACAAGGAAGTAACACTTCCGGTCGGGAAAACTTGGGATTCCCTTCTGGCGTACCAGTGGCACCAGTGGTTGGGAACCCAACAGGTGACAAAGTGGCGCTGTTGAGCTTCACACTGTGCACAGGTGCATGACGGGAAGCTGAGTTTTTAGTGTTACACCAGTGCAGTCCACAGTGCAGTACAGCAGGGGTTCTCAACCTTTTTGGCCGGGGACCCCCGAAAATGCTTTGGCAACGTCTCGGGACCCCCGCCCCGCCCCCTCCCGACCCCCAATATAAATTGACTGCTACAATAACCTTAAACCATTTTGGGCGGGAACCCCTTTTGGTGTTTTAAGCATTGTTATAATTTAGCTATTTAAAAATAGCAGATCTACAAGCTCATAGCGCGCCACCGAGTGGCGCGCTACGAGCTTGTAGGTCTGCTATCTTTGAAAAATCGTGATTTATTATTATTTTTTTTTAACTTTTTTTTTTTTAAAATTTGGGGACCCCCTAAAATAATTTGGCGACCCCCCCGAGGGGTCGCGACCCACGGGTTGAGAACCTCTGCAGTACAGACTACGGTGTAGCACATGCACAGGTGCATGATGAGAGACAGTACAGTACAGTACAGTACAGTACAGTACAGTACAGTACAGTACAGTACAGTACAGTACAGACTACATAGTCCGACAGCCAATAGTCTGACAGCCAATAGTCTGACAGCCAATAGTCCAGCAATCGTCCAACAACCAATAGGCCGACACCTCAACAGCACCACTCAGTTCAGATGGGTCTGATTTTTCAAATCGCCCTCATGGTGGCACTATTGTTATATTGTATTGTTTGTGATATGGATCCTCCTGGGTCTGAAATAAAGATTGATTGATTGATTGATATTGCGGGAGGGGCTAATTTTGCGCAAAATACCACAAATAATGGACCTGATTGCTGATTACATTTCACAGGCTGGCCCTGCATTTGTTATGTTTCTCTACTAATTTATTCAGGTTTTTCCTTTAATATATCACCTGTCTGTAGTTTGCCTTGGCCCAGTTCACCCCATAGTGTGCAAATCCTATCCAATATTTGTACCAGTGTCCCATGGTCTGCCCTTCAGCTAGCTTGCGCTGAACTAAATAATGGGCGGTTCAAAGTGGTTGCCACCAACAATGCTTGCCGAGTTCACCTTGTACTGTGATGAAAGGGCACCTCCTTTCTATTTCCTGAGGCCTACATTTCTATTCTGGGGCCCTATACTTCTGTCTGGCATCTCAATCTGTTTAGTTCAAGGTTCATCTCCACCACCAGACCTCTAGTTAGTTACAGCTCCCATCAGCACAGAGTAGAATGGACTTGATTGAGCACATCAAGCAGACATTCATTCATTGTGTGAGGGAGTGAACAGCAATCTTCACACTTAAATAAGGGGTTCAGTGACTCATATTCTTGGTATGATCAGCATGAGCATGCCTGTGCTTGCATGGACAATTAAAAACAAAATGATAGAGCTATCCGCAGGCCTCCTCTGAGACACAGAGCTAACGTAGACATAAATGGTAGTGGTAGTGTGGTGCTATCCTAAAGTGAGCATTAGCATGCCATGGACATATTTGAAAAAAGGACTATGGAGCAGGTGGTGGCAACTGATTGTGGAAGACCTCAGGGCAGAGTGAGAGCGTAGTACATCAGTGATGTAGGAAGGACCAGCACTTTTTTAGACAAATAAGCCTGAAGCCTTAAAATGGATCCCGGTGTGGCCTCGGTGCCAGTGAAGAGACACTAAATCTGGGGTGATGTGGTCTGTCTTCTTGGTGCCAGTGAAGAGACACTAAATGGATCCCGGTGTGGCCTCGGTGCCAGTGAAGAGACACTAAATGGATCCCGGTGTGGCCTCGGTGCCAGTGAAGAGACACTAAATGGATCCCGGTGTGGCCTCGGTGCCAGTGAAGAGACACTAAATGGATCCCGGTGTGGCCTCGGTGCCAGTGAAGAGACACTAAATGGATCCCGCTGTGGCCTCGGTGCCAGTGAAGAGACACTAAATGGATCCCGTTGTGGCCTCGGTGCCAGTGAAGAGACACTAAATGGATCCCGCTGTGGCCTCGGTGCCAGTGAAGAGACACTAAATGGATCCCGTTGTGGCCTCGGTGCCAGTGAAGAGACACTAAATGGATCCCGTTGTGGCCTCGGTGCCAGTGAAGAGACACTAAATGGATCCCGTTGTGGCCTCGGTGCCAGTGAAGAGACACTAAATGGATCCCGTTGTGGCCTCGGTGCCAGTGAAGAGACACTAAATGGATCCCGTTGTGGCCTCGGTGCCAGTGAAGAGACACTAAATGGATCCCGTTGTGGCCTCGGTGCCAGTGAAGAGACACTAAATGGATCCCGTTGTGGCCTCGGTGCCAGTGAAGAGACACTAAATGGATCCCGTTGTGGCCTCGGTGCCAGTGAAGAGACACTAAATGGATCCCGTTGTGGCCTCGGTGCCAGTGAAGAGACACTAAATGGATCCCGTTGTGGCCTCGGTGCCAGTGAAGAGACACTAAATGGATCCCGTTGTGGCCTCGGTGCCAGTGAAGAGACACTAAATGGATCCCGGTGTGGCCTCGGTGCCAGTGAAGAGACACTAAATGGATCCCGTTGTGGCCTCGGTGCCAGTGAAGAGACACTAAATGGATCCCGGTGTGGCCTCGGTGCCAGTGAAGAGACACTAAATGGATCCCGGTGTGGCCTCGGTGCCAGTGAAGAGACACTAAATGGATCCCGTTGTGGCCTCGGTGCCAGTGAAGAGACACTAAATGGATCCCGCTGTGGCCTCGGTGCCAGTGAAGAGACACTAAATGGATCCCGCTGTGGCCTCGGTGCCAGTGAAGAGACACTAAATGGATCCCGTTGTGGCCTCGGTGCCAGTGAAGAGACACTAAATGGATCCCGCTGTGGCCTCGGTGCCAGTGAAGAGACACTAAATGGATCCCGTTGTGGCCTCGGTGCCAGTGAAGAGACACTAAATGGATCCCGTTGTGGCCTCGGTGCCAGTGAAGAGACACTAAATGGATCCCGTTGTGGCCTCGGTGCCAGTGAAGAGACACTAAATGGATCCCGTTGTGGCCTCGGTGCCAGTGAAGAGACACTAAATGGATCCCGTTGTGGCCTCGGTGCCAGTGAAGAGACACTAAATGGATCCCGTTGTGGCCTCGGTGCCAGTGAAGAGACACTAAATGGATCCCGTTGTGGCCTCGGTGCCAGTGAAGAGACACTAAATGGATCCCGTTGTGGCCTCGGTGCCAGTGAAGAGACACTAAATGGATCCCGTTGTGGCCTCGGTGCCAGTGAAGAGACACTAAATGGATCCCGTTGTGGCCTCGGTGCCAGTGAAGAGACACTAAATGGATCCCGTTGTGGCCTCGGTGCCAGTGAAGAGACACTAAATGGATCCCGTTGTGGCCTCGGTGCCAGTGAAGAGACACTAAATGGATCCCGTTGTGGCCTCGGTGCCAGTGAAGAGACACTAAATGGATCCCGTTGTGGCCTCGGTGCCAGTGAAGAGACACTAAATGGATCCCGTTGTGGCCTCGGTGCCAGTGAAGAGACACTAAATGGATCCCGGTGTGGCCTCGTGCCAGTGAAGAGACACTAAATGGATCCCGTTGTGGCCTCGGTGCCAGTGAAGAGACACTAAATGGATCCCGTTGTGGCCTCGGTGCCAGTGAAGAGACACTAAATCTGGGGTGATGTGGTCTGTCTTCTTGGTGCCAGTTAGTAATCACAGTCCTTTACCGGTCCGGTGAGCTCCTGAGGGTTGGTGACAACAAGGCAGCAGCACGTAGGATGCAGCTGGTAGGTCATTGTGGTGGTGGTAGGTCATTGTTGGTGACAAGGCAGCAGCACGTAGAATGCAGCTGGTAGGTCATTGTGGTGGTGGTAGGTCATTGTTGGTGACAAGGCAGCAGCACGTAGAATGCAGCTGGTAGGTCATTGTGGTGGTGGTAGGTCATTGTTGGTGACAAGGCAGCAGCACGTAGAATGCAGCTGGTAGGTCATTGTGGTGGTGGTAGGTCATTGTTGGTGACAAGGCAGCAGCACGTAGAATGCAGCTGGTAGGTCATTGTGGTGGTGGTAGGTCATTGTTGGTGACAAGGCAGCAGCACGTAGAATGCAACTGGTAGGTAATTGTGGTGGTGGTAGGTCATTGTTGGTGACAAGGCAGCAGCACGTAGAATGCAGCTGGTAGGTCATTGTGGTGGTGGTAGGTCATTGTTGGTGACAAGGCAGCAGCACGTAGAATGCAGCTGGTAGGTCATTGTGGTGGTGGTAGGTCATTGTTGGTGACAAGGCAGCAGCACGTAGAATGCAGCTGGTAGGTCATTGTGGTGGTGGTAGGTCATTGTTGGTGACAAGGCAGCAGCACGTAGAATGCAGCTGGTAGGTCATTGTGGTGGTGGTAGGTCATTGTTGGTGACAAGGCAGCAGCACGTAGAATGCAGCTGGTAGGTCATTGTGGTGGTGGTAGGTCATTGTTGGTGACAAGGCAGCAGCACGTAGAATGCAGCTGGTAGGTCATTGTGGTGGTGGTAGGTCATTGTTGGTGACAAGGCAGCAGCACGTAGAATGCAGCTGGTAGGTCATTGTGGTGGTGGTAGGTCATTGTTGGTGACAAGGCAGCAGCACGTAGAATGCAGCTGGTAGGTCATTGTGGTGGTGGTAGGTCATTGTTGGTGACAAGGCAGCAGCACTTAGAATGCAGCTGGTAGGTCATTGTGGTGGTGGTAGGTCATTGTTGGTGACAAGGCAGCAGCACGTAGAATGCAGCTGGTAGGTCATTGCCAGAGGCATCTGGAAGCTAAGGCCCATCAAGTTCTCCTGTGGGAACAAAATCGCGAGAAGACGTGCAGCAAGACCCCAGCATAAAGGCAGAGGGGAGTGTGTGTGTGTGTGGCGCTCAACCTTAAATGTATGAACGCTTGTCTCAGGCCGACCAAGTAGCTGAAAGATTTGATAATGTGATTAGGATTGACCTAGGGTTTCTGAGAGGCTATTTATGCCTATTTATTTATTACTTTCAGTCATGGGTCTCGCTTAAATAAATAAATAACCATTGTTCTTTCCTATAGTATGGTGTGCCTCGCATGGGCTCCTCTCCTCTTTTTGGTCGCTTTTACACATCCCTAACCCCTATACTCAAAGATTTAAATGAATATATTACGGTCAACAGCAGCCATATGTATGGCTGAGGTCTAATAGGATTAACCCATTTAGGCCTGACCTCAACATTTAAAAAAACCCTTCTAAATCCTCCATTTTTTTTAAATAAATATTTTCACGATTTTTCAAAAATAGCAGACCTACCTTGTAGATCTGCTATTTTTCAATAGCTAAATTATAACATGATGTTTAAAACACCAAAAGGGGTTCCCGCCCAAAATGGGTTAAGATGGAACATTGACTAGTCAGCAGTAAGCAGCAGGTCAGCTTTGAAATGGGCCGATAATTGCTGAGAATCCTCTGGTCAAGGTTGTGCTTTCTGAGAAGAGACTGAACCACTGCATACTGTGGGCACTATCTTGCGTCGGAGGCACGTTATCCATTCATTTGGGGATTTAGCATTGTGTAAGAGGCGTGCCCCCGTAATATTGGCTATCTTGTGCCACAGCCTAATTCCTTAAAACACCTCCGCTACCCGTTACATTAGGCATAGGTGTGGTTTGGGCGTTAAAATGATTCACCGTGCCACATGCCATTGCCTTTAAGAGATCCATTATCCATTATGCTCAGTGATATCACCCTTGCACTAGGGAAAAGGCAACACGTTTGCCTTGAAATATATTTATTTTTGATAGTTTTGTGTGTCCAGTAGGCTAGCTCCTCGCCTCCTCCTATCATTCACTCCGACCAACACAGTCTCACTAGCGATAAAGCAGCGCTGCCATGGCTAAAAATGCATTTTCGGCCTATTCGGTTTCGGCTCGAATAGGCAGAAAATATATCACTGAATAGTGTATGCACTTAATGCATTCCAAAGTGCTGAATAAATGTTTTATGGACCCATAATTAGTGATTATTATTTAAGTTAAGTTTTGCCATAATCATGTCTTTTGCCATAATCGGGTAGCTTTTAGGCCTGACATTGAAATAATTTTTTTTTTGAAAGAATATATATTCAAAGATTGGTGCCGCATTTTCACGATTTTTCTAAAATATCTGCTATTTTTCAATAGCTAAAGTATAACATAATGCTTAGTTAAAACACCAAAAGGGGTTCCCGTCCAGAATGGGTTAAGGTGCGGCCATAACGGCAATGATAGGAGAAAAGATATGATAATCATATTCGGCTATTCGGTATTCGGTTTTCGGCCAACTGTTTCCTATATTCGGTATTCGGTTTCGGCCAAGAATTTCCCTTTCGGTGCATCCCTAATAGCAAATACAGGGAAAGCGCATCAACACGCCTGTACAGACACACCTCCACCCGCAAATATTGGAGTCGGCAAAATGTATTGTGGGCTGTGTGGCCGCAAGATAACGTTTACGCATAGTGGGAGCTCCTAAATGCGTAATTCACGGATAATGTTTAAGGCATGGCATACGTTAGAGCCCTGTATTATTATGTAAAACCGTGCCGGCGGCTAGACAGGTGTTGATAATGGATAGAAAGAACACCTGGGCTTGTTCTATCAAATGATGTGCAGGTTTGTGCATAACATGCACATCACACGGCGACAGAGTACAGCATCTTGCAATGGGTCTGGTCCACAAGATTCGATACTCCAAGATACCCATGTACCTGTATAGATACTTCCTTAATGTTAACGAAGTCCACACCCACAACACCAGAGGGAGTGCAACGAATCATGTTCAACCCAGATTCGGCACAAACAAGGGACTAAATTATTTTCGCTCCTATGCCACCAAAATGTGGAACGCCCTACCAACAGTCATTAAGACATGCGAATCCCTTGACTCCTTCAAAACCGCTCTCAAAGGGCACCTACGGATGGCTGCAATTCGAAACTGGCCCCCGTAAAATCTGAATCCCCCCCCCACCGCCCCCCCTTTTTTCACCTCACTGTATATGTTTCTTTTCCCTTTTTACCTCCATTATGATGAATTCCTGTACTGTTCTTTGTCTATATAGAAGTGTCTATTTGTACGTCTCTAAATGTTTTGATGAATTGAACATGGTGGACCCTGTTGTAAACAAGTGTAATGCTTAATTGGGTCGTCCACTCACAGTTAACAGCCTTTGTATTGAGTTTGTGCTTGAAATGTACTGTAATTCTGCAAACTGTTAATAACATTTTCAATCAATCAATCAATCAAAACACATAGACATATTATGTCTACTAGTAAACCGCTGCATATACATTGGCCATACAGTCTCCTTATATGCCTAATTTGCCTATGTATGCACAACGGCCTAATACGCCTGGTCCAATCAACTCTGCGCTGGGATTCTCAACTCCCTTGGGTCGTTAACTCGTCTGCGAATGCGAGCGCCGAATTTGAAGTCGGTCGGTCCGAAGAGTGAGATGGTGTGGTTTAGCAAAAGGTGTGGTTCTTCCTTGGATCGTGCGCCACTTCAATGCTGGAGTTAATACTTACGGTAGTTACAGACCAAGAATTGCAGCAGGTCTTCAAGGTTTGTTTGTACACCGGTAAATACACTGAGCTCTGTAATTGGGGGGAGGGGGGGGGGGGAGCGGGAGAAGATAGGGGGGTGTTGAGGGATATGGCTGCTTTTCTCTTGGTGACAGAGCCTGTTGCCATGGAGCTGGTCTTCCCATTGGTGGAGGCCTGGTCCAATCACTTAACAGCACAGACCGTTTCATCATTGAGATTTTTTCCCCTTTGCTTCCCGTCTTTGCTATTGCTCCCTCCCCTCTTTATCTCCCTATTTTTTTCCTCATCTCACATTCCCCCTCCCTTCCTATTCCCCCTCCCTTCCTATTCCCCCTCCCTTCCTATTCCCCCTCCCTTCCATTCCCCCTCCCTTCCATTCCCCCTCCCTTCCTAAACTTGGAGTGCAGAAATTACATAAGGTGTGTAATGACAGTAGGAGCTGTTTCCCCAGTATATATTTTTTCCTTCTCTTTTGTAGCAGTAGAAGATTCTACCACTTTAGAACAAGTAAATAGCAGCAGACATAACTCTGCCAGCCTGCTGCTATAGTTTGCTGTAGATGCAAACTTAAACCACATCTATCCCCTTTCCTGTGCAAGTTAATCTGTCTCCTAAGAGAGTGTTCTCTTGTTGTGCAGATTTAAAGGGTTTGAGGTGCTGTTTTGGCAGCCAGCACCTTGTGTGTGTCCCACCTCTTTTTTGAGCATGTGGCACTTGTCAAGCCATTTGAATATGTTGAATATTGAACACTTTATTGTCAGAAATGTAATCGGTACAGGGTACAGTCAAACAGAAATGTAATCAGTACAGGGTACAGTAAACAGAAATGTAATTGGTACAGGGTACAGTCAAACAGAAATGTAATCGGTACAGGGTACAGTCAAACAGAAATGTAATCGGTACAGGGTACAGTCAAACAGAAATGTAATCAGTACAGGGTACAGTCAAACAGAAATGTAATCAGTACAGGGTACAGTCAAACAGAAATGTAATCAGTACAGGGTACAGTAAACAGAAATGTAATCAGTACAGGGTACAGTCAAACAGAAATGTAATCGCTACAGGGTACAGTCAAACAGAAATGTAATCGGTACAGGGTACATCGGTACAGGGTACAGTCAAACAGAAATGTAATCGGTACAGGGTACAGTCAAACAGAAATGTAATCAGTACAGGGTACAGTCAAACACACGTTCAATGGGATCACCGAAGAAAGTCCTTGCGGTCTTGTTAACATTCAGGTCCTGGGTATTCAATTCATAATCAAGACATGAAAAATATCAAAATTCAAATCATCATAGAATAGAATAGAATAGACTTTATTTGCCATTTGCACAAGTGCATGGGAAATCTTGGAGCGCAGCTCCCAGGGTCAGCATTAAAAAGAGGAGGGACAGGTGAGAAAAGAAACGGAACATACAATCCTAGAATAAACTAGAACTGCACTCTGTCGAGCTATGTATATGTAATTTGTAAATTGATTAGCGGTATAATGTGGTTACTTTGCGTATGCCCCGTTTGATGCGTATGTATCGTAGCAGCATATGACGTCAGGGTATAACTACAACTAGCTCTCAATGATGACGTAATAAAGATGTGGATTAAAGGACCCAATGCCAGGGTGTAATTGGTTTTCGATGGTGACCTAATGACGATATGTTTTAGTGTCGGGAGGATTAAAGGTAATGCCCCTTTGTATACATGTATGTAATCTGACACCACTGCCATATCAAGCACAAGTAGTCATTACGTCATACACTGGCACGGCGCATACACATCAAACGGCGACATATGCATCGAAGCGCTGGACGAAAACTATTACTTGCGCGCTCTGCTTGCGCAAGTAATAAGTGCTTCATAGTCTACCTAAAAACAATGCATATTCAGTTTGTCTATCAAATAAAAAGTTAAAATAGCAAAAATATGTTAATAGGTTGGGGAACAAAGAAGGGGGTTATAAGGAGGTGGGGGTAGTCACTAGACTTAGGGGAGGTGGGGGGGGGTGATCATTTCCTTCTGTATTTTCAGGCCTGTTTTAAAGGACGCCAGGGATTTGCATTTTTTGAGGGAGGGAGTCAGGGCATTCCACACTTGGGTGGCAGTGCTATAGAAGGAGAATTTGCCCATGTTTGTTTTGAAAGTGGGTGGTACCAGATCGTTGTTCTCGCTTCCTCTTGTATTGTGGCTGTGGGAGTCGCTCACTTTTTTTAGGTAGTTTGTCAGGTATGCGGGTACAGAGGGCATAGTCCTGTTTTTCTTTTTGAACAACTGTGCCCATTTTTTATTATTCTCCAACTGTAGGCTATCTTTGCCAATTCCCCCTGTTTGTACTGTGGTCCTAGCCTCTTCCTGCCAAGTTGGCACGGGGAGGTTTTAGACAAGCACACGTCTTCACTGATAAACATGGAGGCATCGGGAGAGCATAACGTGCTACTCCACATCCCCAGAGGGAACTCCTTGTAACCGGGTGATGCGAAGTCCAGTTGGCCTGACTTGCTCCCATTCATTGGACACTGACTACAGGAGATATTGATGGGAGAAAAATCGAGTGGGAATCTATTAAGAAGTGGGCCTTTCTGTAGACAGAGGCTTGTAATGGGTGTAATGTAACCTAACCAGCGGGGTGGATTTTACTCATATCCCCAGGGAGAGGTGACTGGTCTGTCTGTCGGTCGGTCTGTCTGTGTCGGTCTGTCTGTCTGTAGGATGTTTAGGCTATTAAGAAACCATTTTAAGTACTGTTCTGTTTGAATTTTAAAGCTACATGCCAAGGAAAGAAGGGCATACATATTGTATATCCTCGGAGCACAGGTCTCCGCAAGGTCAGGTAGACTATTGTGGCCTCCTGGTAGAGCCAGGTATAATAGGCCAATGTGAAAAGGGTGACTTTCTTCTTAGGCCTTTCACGTCAATCGGACACTGCATTCATGATTTGAGGCATTTTGTTCCAAAAATGTGTTTTGCAAAAGTGTACGCTATAATAGGCCAATGTGAAAAGGGTGACATTTCTTCCTCAGCCTAGTGGGAATGTGCGTACACAATCAGGAATCGCATACTATGTGGGATTTGAGGCCGTTTGTTCAAAATGAACCAATCCTGCAAACTTTGCAAAGCCAATGTTATAAATATAGAAAAAGGAATATCCGTACATACTCTCTTGAGTAGTTTCTTATGAACGTATTTATTTTCAATATACACACACAGCAGTGGTCTATCTAGAGCACGCTTCCCCAATTAATGTTCCTCAAGGGCCATATTTTGAATAGGGTACCGAGGGTGCCGAGTCCGCACGCACAAGGTCGAGGTCTTGCCCTGAAAATTCATTTTCAGGGCAAGACCCCATTTGAAAAGGATGCCCAGTTTGACATGCATAGGCTACTGACCCCCATTTAATGCCATTTATATCTGGCCATGCCATTTATATATATATTTTTAAATTCTTCCAGGGGCCACAAGGGGGTGCTCCTATTGGGGAACCCTGATCTAGAGAAACGGACGCGTTTCTGCAGGCTGGCCTTCCTCAGTGTTAAAATAAATAAATAAAAGCCAATTAGGATGGAATATAAAAATAATGGACAGATAAATCATGGTCACATGACTATAGAGATGCATTTCACAAGGGGAGTAATCAATTTTTTTTTTGCAAACCTCATGGTGGCGCTATAACAGGCCGATCAGTCAGAGGTTCTGCTCTGGCATCCAGGGATTGTGTGCACAGTTTCGCAGTGACTGACCGGGCCAACAATGCTCACGGACGGTGCTCGCATGCTTTGATGGTGCAGGCGTAAAGAGTACCTGCCCACCACTGCATAGTCTAATCCAGGGGTGGGCAACTGGCTGCCCGGGGGCCACATGCGGCCCCCACCTTCACTTAATGCGGCCCTCATGTTAATATCAGAATACTGATATAGTATTGATTTCAAAACTTCCAAACCCGCTTTACTTACTTCATGACTAGTATAAATAAATTACTATAGTACTTAATGACTAGTATTAAAATGTGATTGTCTTTTTGTGTCCAATGTAGTTATGTTAACAGTTCAGAAAGTTAACATAACTATAACTAAAGTAGGGTTCCAATTCAAAAATAGCAAAAAATTATTCAGGTTTTCAATTCAAATATAGCAAAAATAGCTGATCTACAAGCTCAAAACGCGTCGCATTGTGACGCGTTTTGAGCTTGTAGATCGGCTATTTTTGCTACGACAGTAATATGCACCGTGGCCCTCTGGAGTGAGTATGGAAATATATTGGCCCTCGCCATCGTCAAAGTTGCCCACCCCTGGTCTAATCCCTAGCCTTGGGGTTTGAATCCACAGTAATGCATCAGGCTCGCTGATCGTCTATCTACATGAACACAATTGTCTGTGGGGGAGGGACACCGGGCGGGGACGGCGATCTTTGTCAGTGCGTATACTCCGCGCTTGGGCTGCACCTGCCATCGGAACGTCACAGGAACGTTGAATGCGAGGAGTAGGATGGATGTTGTGACGGCCCGAAATGGTACCCCGAGCCGTCTGTTCATGACACCTGTCACTCACCCCTGGGAACCGCCTATTGTAAAATGTCCCGTTGATTGCGCCGGTGCGCGAGTGGGAAGTGGAGCCAGACAGAGAGACAGAGTGAGAGAGAGGACCGTCGGCGTTGGACCTGTCACTCACGTGAACGAGGAAGTTAGCCCCTCGATTCTCCGTGTTTGTCCCGTGTGTTTTGGTCCGTAAAGTGGCGTAGCCTCGGGCGTGTGATCAAACCCTGCAGAGCTACTATACAACCATTCAAACGGACGAAATATCACAAACAACGATCCATCCCCGGCGCCGCATCCTGACCTGTTTCTGTCCGCCAGCTGTCGCGCACGGAGCGGCGGTATTTCCCCTCTTTTTATTTCAAGCGCTTATTTTGTTTATTGTTTTGTTTGGAAACTAATTAAGAGCTGATCTACTCGGTTAGACGGACTCACTCCATTCATTAACATTCACGTTGCGTGCGTGTTGCGTGGATCTGGAACATTCGTTGCAACTTAAGCCTATGGTGAACAGAAGGGTTGTCATGAAATGAATTGACGCATGGTGGATCTTCAAGACCTCAGTGACGCATGGGGGACGAAATTGTATAAAGATAATTGGCTACTGTAAATAAGTAAGTAGGTTGGAGAGGTTTATTGTCTTCATCAGCTGAATGCGTGGGAGTGTATCCCTGTTCAATGCACTAGACCTCTGGGAGATGGATTGCTGAGGTGGAGTGCAAAACACTTCTATCACCTCCCACGTGTCATGATCCAAGTAATCCATGGATTTGGGGGATTTTTCGATGGTTCAACAGTCTTAGGCCACCATGAGGCCGATTTGAAAAAAGGGGTGGAGATGATTCTTCCTGGGCCTACTTGTCATGCAAAGTTTAACCCGTTTTGGGCGGGAACCCCTTTTGGTGTTTTAAGCATTATGTTATGCTTTTTGAAAAAAAAAACTATTGAAAAATAGCAGATCTACAAGCTCGTAGCGCGCCACCGAGTGGCGCGCTACGAGCTTGTAGGTCTGCTATTTTTGAAAAATCGTAAAAATGTGGCGCAAATCTTTGAATATATATTCTTTCGAAGTGAATGTTTTTAACTCTTCGGTCTATCCGAAATGTGCTGCTAACAGACAGACGCACACACACACAGAGACACAGACAGTGGTGAACCATAATCCTTCCGGACGTCCGGCCTGGCGGAGATACAAAATTAAATTTAATAACGTTTAATAATAGTAGTTGGGCCATTCATTGTGTGCGGATAGAGCAGCTTTATACACATTTTGTGCCCAAGACGTCTGTGGACGTCTTTGGTATTACCGCACGGGTAGAGCCCAAGACGTCTGTGGACGTCTTTGGTATTACCGCACGGGCAGAGCCCAAGACGTCTGTGGACGTCTTTGGTATTACCGCACGGGCAGAGCCCAAGACGTCTGTGGACGTCTTTAAAAAAATAAATAATAATAATAATATATATATATATTTTTTTATTCTTTTTTATTAAAAAAAATCAAAACAATGATTTTTTTTTTAAATACGTGGTGCCAAAGTTTGTGTTTTCGCCATTGAGAATGCATTTGGCGTTTAAATTAAATAACTCGGAAACTATAAAACATTTCAAAGTAAAAAGTTCCAGCATGTGTCTCCACAGTCAGCTGAATTATAAAAAATGTGAATGGATTTTCTAGGTGAAAGTGATTTTTGGGCAGTTTTGCGTGGGCTCTCAATGTGTTAAGGTCAGACAGAAGTCTACCTTAGTTTTGTCTCCCATCTGGTCTTTAAGGTCAGACAGAACCTACCTTAGTTTTGTCTCCCATCTGGTCTTTAAGGTCAGACAGAACCTACCTTAGTTTTGTCTCCCATCTGGTCTTTAAGGTCAGACAGAACCTACCTTAGTTTTGTCTCCCATCTGGTCTTTAAGGTCAGACAGAACCTACCTTAGTTTTGTCTCCCATCTGGTCTTTAAGGTCAGACAGAACCTACCTTAGTTTTGTCTCCCATCTGGTCTTTAAGGTCAGACAGAACCTACCTTAGTTTTGTCTCCCATCTGGTCTTTAAGGTCAGACAGAACCTACCTTAGTTTTGTCTCCCATCTGGTCTTTCTTTATTCATCTCTTTATGTCTCTTTATTGTCTCTTTATGTCTCTTTATTGTCTCTTTATTCATCATTAGTTTTGTCTCCCATCTGGTCTTTCTTTATTCATTTCTGTCTCTCTTTTACTGACTTTGTCTTGCCGTGTGGTGTCTCTCTCTCTCTTTTTTGGTATCTCTCGCCCACACTCCTGCCGTCATCAACACTGCATGTGAGGTAGATCAGTAGGATCCCCTCTCGCTACTGCCTCTCATTCACTATGAAGAAAGGAAAACGATGTCTATTTGGTCGACTCAAGAGTTTGTATCTCTCTCTGTCTGTCTCTGTTTCCCTCTTTCTCTCCCTCTCTTTTTTTGGGGAGAGTTCCATATTTCTCTTGATTGTGTCCACACACATTGTGTCCCCGCCCCTCGGTCCTTCATTCTCATTCACAATCGCTAGCGCCAGCGACCACACACACACACACAGTAAAATCCAGTGTCAATTTCATTGTAAGCAAGGGAAGTGGAGTGAGTTAGAAAGAGTTGGTGAGCGAGCGACAGAAAGGTAGTTGCGGAGAAAGAAGGGGGGGGGGGGGGGATGAGTCAGAGCTCGTCCCACAGGACTGAGTGGGCCGGCTAGATGGGGGAGGATAACGTCACGGGCGTCATTAAAAGAGGAAGCAGTGGAAAACGGAGCGAGCGCCCGAGAGAGACAAACAACATCCAGATATCATTGAGCAGTGGGTGGATGGAGACAGGAGGGGGCGGAGGGGGCGGCAGGCAGGCAGAGGGGTATCCTCGCTGAACTAGGAGAACAGAGGATGGAGAGACCTAAGACGGAAGAGGAGCGGAACCCCTTCTTCCGCATCTGCGTTTCTCTGACGTGGGTTTTTTTATTTTTAACTCATTTTTTTATTTTTTTATTTTGTGTTCTCCACAAACTCACAAAGGTTTAACATGTCCATTCATCTTCATTGTAAATTGTTCCGTTTCTGAGCTCTGAACAGCGTTGTCTTAATCACTTCGTCCACACGGCACATAATGTGTGAAAAATACATAGCATGCAAGCTTGTGCGTCTGTGTGTTGTGTGTACACACACACACACACACACACACACACACACATGCATGCGTGGCGTGTGTGCACACTTAGGCTCACTCTTGTTTGCACTGTGCACCATTTGTGTTCACCTTCATCTTTCATTCAGCTTGGTAAGAGAGAGCCAGACAGATGCCCATGCTGTGCATGACTCTTTCCATTCTGAAATTAAATATCCCTCAATCAACGGCACAGGATGGCAGATGCAGTTCTTAATGATTGCTCACTACGATGCGGTTGCAGGATTACACAATTTTGTCATCAATGGGAAATAACTAGACTTGCATATTATACTGTATTCATAATGAAGCCTTTACAGATGTCCTCTTCCTTGCTGTATGCGTCCACATATCACTGCTGCAAGAATTGCTTACAGTACTTTCTGAGAGGAACGTTGGTAAATCAGTCACTTTTTGGTGAAACGCTACTGGCTGCAGTTACATGTGCTGTAGGCCAGGGGTTCTCAACGTTTTTGGCCGGGGACCCCCGGAAATGCTTTGGCAATGTCTCGGGACCCCCGCCCCGCCCCCTCCCGACCCCCAATATAAATTGACTGCTACAATAACCTTAAACCATTTTGGGCGGGAACCCCTTTTGGTGTTTTAAGCATTGTTATAATTTAGCTATTGAAAAATAGCAGGCGCTACGAGCTTGTAGGTCTGCTATTTTTTTTTTATTTTTTTAATAATTTGTGGACCCCCTAAAATAATTTGGCGACCCCCCGAGGGGTCGCGACCCACGGGTTGAGAACCCCTGCTGTAGGCAACATTTTATAAATTCTTGAAATAAATCAACAATCCGGTTCCCAACGAATTGAGCCTGCTACATAAAATTATCGGATAATGTGGCTCTTGTGCTTCACAAATTACTCACCAGAAAGTGCTTCTGAGATGCACCATATAGTATGCCAAATCCAGCGCTCCAGCATGGGCAATGAAAATATATATATATATTTAAAAAAAGAAAAATAGACCAACCTGCAATATTGGATTACTATTGTGCTTCCTAGCCTACTCAAACTACAGCCACATGTTCAACATTCACTATATCTACACGCCTGCAGTGGACATAGTAATAGGGAGAAGAAGAACCCCAGATTATTTCAGGAAAATGTTGCTTAAAACCCATTTTGACCTGAGATCAGATTCTAAAAATGTCTTCTACATCCTGACAGTTTTCTGAAAAAGCTATGTTTCTATGTCAGTCGTTCTTCGATTTTTCAAAAATAGCAGACCTACGAGCTCGTAGCGCGCCACTCGGTGGCGCGCTATGAGCTTGTAGATCTGCTATTTTTCAATAGCTAAAGCATAACATAATGCTAACACCAAAAGGGGTTCCCGCCCAAAGTGGGCAGAATGAGTATATATTAGGACTGTAGAAAGTAATCAGAAGGACCATTTTCATGACACATTTTACTTCAACAAGTTGAAGCGTACGGAATGAAATATATTTTGGTAGGGGACTGTTTCTTCTGCTATTCAGATTAGTTAGTAGAATAAAAGGCTTCATGTAAACGCAGGTAAATATTTGATTAGTTTTGCAGTGTGGGTTTTAGTTTGACTTAATTAACTTGCTAATTGAATTATTGTCTCCACCAGGCCGAAGGCATGGGGAGAGAGTATGTTTTGCACTCCGTCCGTGTGTCCGTCCTTCCTTCCGTCCGTCTGTGTACAGCTAATCTCCGGCACCGTTAACCCGGTCGATGGCAAACTTTGCACACACACTCCCTGGATGCCAACGATGAACCTCTGCCCCACATTTTCCAGAACGGCCTGTTATAGCGCCACCATGAGGCAGCTTTTCACATTTTTTACCTAAAACTGCACCGATCTGCGTGAAACGTTGCATGCACACTCCCTAGAGGCCAAGGACAAACCTTTGACCTGCATTTTCCGCATCTGCCTTTTATAGCGCCACCAGGAGGCCGACTTTTGTAAAACACATTTTTTTATATTACTCCTCCAGATTCTGTCCAAAAATCTCACAAATCGTTACACAGTATCTCTATGGTCATGTGCTCAAGTCGGATCTGTCTGATATTTCATATTCCATCCTAATTGGCTATAATTGGCTTTCACAGTTTGCAAGATTGCCCCGTTTTGAACAATAGCCTCAAATCATGAACGCAGCATGCAATTTACGTGAAATCTTTCACACATTTTCTTACTAGGCTGAGGAATATATCCCACCCTTTTCACATTGGCCTGTTATAGTGCCACCAACAGGTTGATTTTTGCAAAACACATTTTTGGAACAAAATGCCTCAAATCATCCAATTGCCATCAAAGGCGTATGAAGAAATGGCAATCGGTACACATGATCTCTGTAGTCATGTGATCAAGACGAGTCTGTTGGATTTCTCAGATTGTACACTGATTGGCTAAGATTGCCTTCCAAAGTTTTCACGAGTGGCCCGTTTTGTACAAAATGCTGCACATGTCCTGCTCATCCAGAATTCTATCCTCAGAGATGCTATGAGTGATCTGGCTCTGCATTTCCTCAACAAAATGAAGAAAATTGTTGCAAAAACAAATAAAAGAAAACATCCTCCTAAACATTTTGCCAAACATCACACACACTCCTATCCTCCTGGTGGAGACCTGTGCCCGGAAGGGCACTTTTTCTAGTTTGTTTCTGTTTTCACTTTTGTTGAACTAATACAGGATTGATACATGTTTGGGGGTTTGTACAATGGATATGAAATTATGACTGTATAGTTCAATTGTAAGCTAGCTTTATCTTGATACCCAACAGCTTATACTTATGCATTTCCTCTGTAATTTAGTGTAAATGTCCCATAGCTCAGCTTACTGTACAGCTATATTCATTTATGTATTTATTTAGAAACTTATTGGCAAACTTTGGCCATGCATCTTTATTGCGTCTTTATTATACCAGGAAAAGACTACATATGTTCTTTTTTTTTTTCAATAATATTTGTATTGATTTTTCCATTTTATGACAAAGACAAGACAGGAAAAAACAAAACAAACAAAACAGACAGCTCAGCTCAGACACGTTGTGGAACAGAGGACACAGTTGTAAACATACCCATTACCTACATCGAACCAAAAAATAACATACAAAAATAATATACAAATATGGACACATTCAGTTTGGTGCTTGAAAGTCTAGATGGGTTAACAACTCCAGAGAAAATTAAATAAAATAAAAAGACATGTTCTTCTTGACCCTCTCCGAGCCACTACTAGTATGCAGCAGCATTCCTCTCATTTCTATGGCTTACGCTGCTGCTATAGCTATTGCAGGGACCCTGACCTGGCTTGACCTAGAGTGGCTAAATTTGACTTGGTACCTGGGCTGCACTGGCCATTAATGTATGATGAAGTGGGTCAGAGTGTCCTGCACTGCGTTACGAGCACTGAGGATGAAGATCGCTGTGTGTTGAAGAGGAGTGGTCTGGTGGAGATGGAGATCGCTGTGTGTTGAAGAGGAGTGGTCTGGGAGAGATGGCTGTGTGTTGAAGAGGAGTGGTCTGGGGGAGATGGAGATGGCTGTGTGTTGAAGAGGAGTGGTCTGGGAGAGATGGCAAGAACTGAGTATTGTATCCACTGAGGATGAAGATCGCTGTGTGTTGAAGAGGAGTGGTCTGGGGGAGATGGAGATCGCTGTGTGTTGAAGAGGAGTGGTCTGGGAGAGATGGAGATCGCTGTGTGTTGAAGAGGAGTGGTCTGGGGGAGATGGAGATGGCTGTGTGTTGAAGAGGAGTGGTCTGGGGGAGATGGAGATGGCTGTGTGTTGAAGAGGAGTGGTCTGGGGGAGATGGAGATCGCTGTGTGTTGAAGAGGAGTGGTCTGGGGGAGATGGAGATCGCTGTGTGTTGAAGAGGAGTGGTCTGGGGGAGATGGAGATGGCTGTGTGTTGAAGAGGAGTGGTCTGGGGGAGATCGCTGTGTGTTGAAGAGGTGTGGTCTGGGGGAGATGGAGATCGCTGTGTGTTGAAGAGGAGTGGTCTGGGGGAGATGGCTGTGTGTTGAAGAGGTGTGGTCTGGGGGAGATGGAGATCGCTGTGTGTTGAAGAGGTGTGGTCTGGGGGAGATGGAGATCGCTGTGTGTTGAAGAGGAGTGGTCTGGGGGAGATGGAGATCGCTGTGTGTTGAAGAGGAGTGGTCTGGGGGAGATGGAGATCGCTGTGTGTTGAAGAGGAGTGGTCTGGGGGAGATGGAGATCGCTGTGTGTT
>NC_136790.1:12147816-12237816 GCF_951216825.1 Electrona antarctica
ATCCATTTATAATGCAACACGGACAAACAGCCAACTGACACTGATCCATTTATAATGCAACACAGACAAACAGCCAACTGACACTGATCCATTTATAATGTAACAACACGGACAAACAGCCAACTGACACTGATCCATTTATAATGCAACAACACGGACAAACAGACAACTGACACTGATCCATTTATAATGCAACAACACGGACAAACAGCCAACTGACACTGATCCATTTATAATGCAACACGGACAAACAGCCAACTGACACTGATCCATTTCAACACGGACAAACAGCCAACTGACACTGATCCATTTATAATGCAACAACACGGACAAACAGACAACTGACACTGATCCATTTATAATGCAACAACACGGACAAACAGCCAACTGACACTGATCCATTTATAATGCAACACGGACAAACAGCCAACTGACACTGATCCATTTATAATGCAACACGGACAAACAGCCAACTGACACTGATCCATTTCGGCGTCAAGCCTTCCACGTGTATATGAGGGGTTTTCCCAAATGACATCATGTGGCACTGGCAGGCAGCCAGAGTCTATGGACTTTAAATGTTTGTTTAGAGCCAAATTATAAATTCCCCTTTGCCAGCCAACTCTATGTACTTTAATATTTGTTGTTTAGGGTAGTTATGATGTAATGTTTTGCCTGCCAAGTCTATGGACTTTAATGTGTGTGTAGGGTACTTATGATGTAATACTTTAATATGTGTTTAGGGCATTAAATGACAACGTAAGACGTCATCTGGGCGATATAAATACTGCCCTCGCTGCACCCCTCACTTCACACAAGTGTGATTTTTTTACTGTAGCATTGCATGATGCATCTCATTATCACATTGCAAGTCTGTCTGCACTTATGAAGATCCATCAACTTTTAAAATGCAGATAATTCCTAGTATTGCTTGCTATGCTTTAGCATAGTTATTGTAGAATGTAGATTCTAAGCCTGCTTGGTATATAACTATTTTGTGAATACCTTTTCACTGTAAATCGCATTTCTGTTTCTCCATTATAGAAAGACATTAAGCATTTAAAACATATCCTTTGTTGACTGGGGTTCCCCATGGGTCTGTACTTGCCCCCCTCACCCACCGATCTACTGGCTCGTTGTTAGCTTGTAGATCTGCTATTTTTGACAAATGTTTGCCTATTATTATGACATGCTCATAGGGATGCTCGCTTAAGGTCTTTGTGGTTAATATACTCTAAGAACGTTATAATAATAATCTAAAGTAGTGAACCAAGAAGTGTTATGGCTAATTATTTTACAAAAGCAATGATTTAGACAGCAAATACCAAAAAAACATCTCAGTGTCTTATTGTAGCAGTGGGCTAACATTGGGCTGGTATCTGGTTGAATATGTGCTCCTTCAGTGCCTGTGAGCTGCAGCAGCAGCAGCAGCAGCGATGAGTCACTCACTGTGTGCAAGTGACGTCATCCGTGTCTCCTCTTTTCCGCTGTTGGTTTCTAGGGCTGTTTACTGTGGAGGGCAGACCATGCTGCTGCTGCTGCTGCTGCACTGAAGCAGAGGAGAGGAGACCAGAGGGACAGAGAGAACACAGACGACCCAGAGGGACCCAGAGGTGCTGTGTGTGTGTGTGTGTGTGTGTGTGTGTGTGTGTGTGTGTGTGTGTGTGTGTGTGTGTGTGTGTGTGTGTGTGTGTGTGTGTGTGTGTGTGTGTGTGTGTGTGTGTGTGTGTGTGTGTGTGTGTGTGTGTGTGTGTGTGTGTGTGTGTGTGTGTGTGTGTGTGTGTGTGTGTGTGTGTGTGTGTGTGTGTGTGTGTGTGTGTGTGTGTGTGTGTGTGTGTCTGAAAATATCGCTGTTAGTTTTACTTAGTTTCAGTTTAAAAAAAAAACATTTCAAGGTTTCAGAAACCAGGAGGTTTGTGAACCTCTAGGGGTGATTGGCAGTACTGCGGGGCGTTTGCAAAAATTGAGAAAAATATGATTTAGTTTTTGTTTGAAAATTCGTTCTGTACACAAATGTGGTTGTAATGACTTATAATTATAATTAAAGTGAGACTGAGTTGTACATGGTTCACTAAATGTGTAACCTACCTTTTGAAACAGAAATAATGCTGAAGCAGCATGCTGAAATTGAAGTCATTGTGCTTGCATAAAAAATAAGTTTGAAATCTTGTTTGGAATTGACCAAAATTATCTACCGATATTGTCAATGGTAAGCCGGTTTCCGGCTGTCCTGTAAGCCCTGTCTTATTCTTGAAAGATTGTATATTGGCAGAAAAAAAACAATATAACAGGTTCTGCAGTTTTATCATTATCATTATCATTATCGTTATCGTTATCGTTGTCGTTGTTGTTATTATTAACTATTGTAGCATTTCCCCCAAATTAATTGTATACTGTAGCTAGACTGATGTACCACAAATGGTGCATTTGTTAGAAATCTTGTGTTTTTGTCTTCTCGCAGCAGAGAAAAAGCCCCGTGGCCCCCGGCGAAAGCTTGCTATGGACTGCCCTGCACCCCTTGCTGCAGCCCAGCCTAGTACACTGCTTTAGAGGGACACCCCCCCTCCTCCTCCTGCTTGTGGTCTCCATCCAGATACACTGTGCAGGGACTCAACAACACAGATCTGATAGCTGCAACAGGTATTGATTACTGTAGCGTGTGCATGTCTTGTCTCCAAAGATAGACTTGGGAGTAGTTCTTTGCCTGTCTTATTTATCTCTTGTTTGTCTTGCCGATCTCTCCCTCTAGCGTGTCCTGGGTGCTCCAGCCCCCCCCTCCCCCCTCTCCCCTCCCCTAAGAAGATGTCAGTGAGCCTAGCAGCCGACATCCAGCAGGAGGGAGAGAGTGGGCCGATCAACGAGCCCTGCAGCCGAGGCAATGCCTCCCCTCAACTCCAGGGCACCAAGGAGGGGACAGGGGAGGGCCAGGAGCCCGAAGACGGCTCCCTGCACGATGCACAGGTAGAGGACACATCTTTACGGTCCGCTTCCTCTGTATCTAACGCGGTTCTAAATGAATGAATTATTTCAGTCACAGCATTTCAGGGTTGTACAGTGAGAGAAGAAGTAAAGAATGAAAGAGAATTATAGATTATAGATTGTTTGGATTTAGGGACACTACTGCAAATGCAAATTTGGATCAATTTTATTTAATGCTTTCTAGTGTGGCAATTGTATAAATCAAACACACCTATAAGTGCTGTACTTGGCTGCGCTAGTTGCCTTAACCTTCTTGGCTATTTTTTGGTGTGGGGAACCGTAGTGCGACTAAGTATAAATCAGGCTTTAGCTATCGTTTCTCCTACATTCATTCAGAAGCAGCTGCTGAATTTAGCTATCGTTTCTCCTACATTCATTCAGAAGCAGCTGCTGAATTTAGCTATTGTTTCTCCTACATTCATTCAGAAGCAGCTGCTGAATTTAGCTATTGTTTCTCCTACATTCATTCAGAAGCAGCTGCTGAATTTAGCTATTGTTTCTCCTACATTCATTCAGAAGCAGCTGCTGAATTTAGCTATCGTTTCTCCTACATTCATTCAGAAGCAGCTGCTGAATTTAGCTATCGTTTCTCCTACATTCATTCAGAAGCAGCTGCTGAATTTTCAACACCACTGCATTCATTGTGCACACTATTGCCTCATTTCTCAATATCATATGCCAACAGTAATTGTTATTCACACCAATACGTGTGGAGATTGACAAGACACAAACAAAACATCCTGCTAAATTGCTTTTTTGCTAGGGGGCATAATTATGCAATTAACATTAGCTTGCGTAGCATTGATTAGGTCTGACTCATCAGGCACAGTGACACATCTTACCAAAATATCAGATATCAACAAATTGTACGTGTGATATTTATTAGTTGAAGTATTGGTGTCAGGTCAGTAAATATTTGCATTTGAAGATGAGTTTCACTGACAGTGGCTCCACGGGCCTCTGTTCACATGTAGTAAATCACACAGAGGATCTGAATGCCTCTTCCACCATGTTACTGGCATTAGGTTTATAGTATACTATAAAACATGCCTCTTCCACCATGTTACTGACATTAGGTTTATAGTATACTATAAAACATGCCTCTTCCACCATGTTACTGGCATTAGGTTTATAGTATACTATAAAACATGCCTCTTCCACCATGTTACTGACATTAGGTTTATAGTATACTATAAAACATGCCTCTTCCACCATGTTACTGACATTAGGTTTATAGTATACTATAAAACATGCCTCTTCCACCATGTTACTGACATTAGGTTTATAGTATACTATAAAACATGCCTCTTCCACCATGTTACTGACATTAGGTTTATAGTATACTATAAAACATGCCTCTTCCACCATGTTACTGACATTAGGTTTATAGTATACTATAAAACATGAATGCCTCTTCCACCATGTTACTGGCATTAGGTTTATAGTATACTATAAAACATGCCTCTTCCACCATGTTACTGACATTAGGTTTATAGTATACTATAAAACATGCCTCTTCCACCATGTTACTGGCATTAGGTTTATAGTATACTATAAAACATGCCTCTTCCACCATGTTGCTGACATTAGGTTTATAGTATACTATAAAACATGCCTCTTCCACCATGTTACTGACATTAGGTTTATAGTATACTATAAAACATGCCTCTTCCACCATGTTACTGACATTAGGTTTATAGTATACTATAAAACATGCCTCTTCCACCATGTTACTGACATTAGGTTTATAGTATACTATAAAACATGCCTCTTCCACCATGTTGCTGACATTAGGTTTATAGTATACTATAAAACAACATGTTACTGCCATTAGGTTTATAGTATACTATAAAACATGCCTCTTCCACCATGTTACTGACATTAGGTTTATAGTATACTATAAAACATGCCTCTTCCACCATGTTACTGGCATTAGGTTTATAGTATACTATAAAACATGCCTCTTCCACCATGTTACTGACATTAGGTTTATAGTATACTATAAAACATGCCTCTTCCACCATGTTACTGGCATTAGGTTTATAGTATACTATAAAACATGCCTCTTCCACCATGTTACTGACATTAGGTTTATAGTATACTATAAAACATGCCTCTTCTACCATGTTACTGGCATTAGGTTTATAGTATACTATAAAACATGCCTCTTCCACCATGTTACTGGCATTAGGTTTATAGTATACTATAAAACATGCCTCTTCCACCATGTTACTGGCATTAGGTTTATAGTATACTATAAAACACACCATGTTACTGACATTAGGTTTATAGTATACTATAAAACATGCCTCTTCCACCATGTTACTGACATTAGGTTTATAGTATACTATAAAACATGCCTCTTCCACCATGTTACTGGCATTAGGTTTATAGTATACTATAAAACATGCCTCTTCCACCATGTTACTGGCATTACGTTTATAGTATACTATAAAACATGCCTCTTCCACCATGTTACTGGCATTAGGTTTATAGTATACTATAAAACAACATGTTACTGACATTAGGTTTATAGTATACTATAAAACATGCCTCTTCCACCATGTTACTGACATTAGGTTTATAGTATACTATAAAACATGCCTCTTCCACCATGTTACTGACATTAGGTTTATAGTATACTATAAAACATGCCTCTTCCACCATGTTACTGGCATTAGGTTTATAGTATACTATAAAACATGCCTCTTCCACCATGTTACTGACATTAGGTTTATAGTATACTATAAAACATGCCTCTTCCACCATGTTACTGACATTAGGTTTATAGTATACTATAAAACATGCCTCTTCCACCATGTTACTGACATTAGGTTTATAGTATACTATAAAACATGCCTCTTCCACCATGTTACTGACATTAGGTTTATAGTATAAAACATGCCTCTTCCACCATGTTACTGACATTAGGTTTATAGTATACTATAAAACATGCCTCTTCCACCATGTTACTGACATTAGGTTTATAGTATACTATAAAACACACCATGTTACTGACATTAGGTTTATAGTATACTATAAAACAAGCACATATTTCTTTCTTTCCTGTGCATGCGTGCGTGTTTGTGTGTGATTAGGGACAGAAACACAGCCTAATTCAAAACAGCTTTAATGCTCTCCTGTTATTGTTAATGCTCTTATTAACAAACTATATATGGACAGTTAAATGAAGATCTCCTGTTAATCTCCTTTTTTCTTGAAAAACTGGGATTCGAAACTGCATATTGAACTTGTGTATTTGCGCGTCTGTTATTTTACGTATCATATTGTTTCATAGTTTACGTATGTATTTGCAATTTAATGTTAAAATAAGCTATAACATTTAATATGCAACTCTATTATGCAAAGTTGATTTTATTATTTGGTTCTACAATACCTTTCACTTTCTCGTGAACAGAGACGGGCTCCCAACCACAGCCATGGAAGGAAACGGGCCAAGGTGAGTGATTTCATATCCCAACAAGGAGACATTCATTAGTCTTGACTTCCTCAAATATTCCCCTGTAGTCCAGTTACCCGTATGTGATTTGACCCAGGGAAAACTGCAATAGTAATCATTCAAGGTTTTATGTGAGCCCTACAGTCATCCAAATTACATATTAACCCATTCTGGGTGGGAAGTGGGAACCCCTTTTGGTGTTAGCATTATGTTATGCTTTAGCTATTGAAAAATAGCAGACCTACAAGCTCGTAGCGCGCCACCGAGTGGCGCGCTACGAGCTTGTAGGTCTGCTATTTTTTGAAAAATCGAAGAACGACTGACATAGAAACATAGCTTTTTCAGAAAACTGTCAGGATGTAGAAGACATTTTTAGAATCTGATCTCAGGTCAAAATGGGTTAAAGGTTTAACATTATGTACTGTACTGTACATAGCCATGGTTAGTTGGGTACCAATGTCTTCCTGAGCCATGTGGCCCATAGGTCAGGAGCCTATATCCTGTGTCTGTAGCCTGAGGCCGCTTGATGTACACTCCCCCCCCCCCCCACACACACACACCCCTGAACATGACACTTGTTATGTCGTAGGAGTTGCCCCCAATCCAACCCTTGATGCCGAGTGCCAAGCAGGGAGGCATTGGTCAGTTATAGTCTTTGATATGACTCGGCCTGGGAATGAACTCCACCACACAGTCTCGGGGCGTTATTATTATTATTTTTATTGGTCCAAAAGCGCTAGGTGGTGAGTGGGCTGTCTCCCACTCCCATTTTGTTGTTTAAAAATAGATGTGATGTTCACAGTTTGGTCTCTGGGACGACACACCTTATACTTATGGTCAAACCTATACCAGGTTTAGACCATTTTACACGCAGAGGACCAGTGTGGCACAAACTGTCACCCCCCCCCCCCCCCCCCCCCCCCCCTCCTAAAAATAAAGTATTGGGCTAGTACTATAGTGGTACCCCAAATATCCTCTGTAAAAGTGGAAATATTTACCCCAGAATGACTGGACTATTTGCTAGTTTGTTGACTTTCCATTTTTAACGATCTAATCCTCTCAACTGCTGTGTAATAGTGTTGGGAGTCTTCTTATTCTCAGTGGTTCATAATCCTATTACCAAAGAAACACAGTCAAATCCGTACTGCCAATTGAACTGTTATTAAGAAATGAAATGAATAATTTACATTGAGGACTGTGTGGTATTATAGGTGCGACAGAGTAACTTCATCAAGGCCTAGACATTAATACCAGTCAAATTTACTAAGCCTGTTAATCAGCTGATAATAAGGGAAAATTATTATAATTCATAAAGATGTCTACTATCACATATACATTTGTTCCAAGCCAACTCCCTTGGGAAACATTGTGACAGCTGTTGAAAGTTGGGGTACCATTAACACTCCCATCGCCCAGGACGAAGTTCTTTGTCCTTTCTATTAGTAACGCCCGACGCTCAGGACAAAGTATTGTCCTAAAGACGAAGTTTATTGATACGAGAACGGATCGCCTGGCTGTATAGCCCAGGCGTGCCTGCTGGGCTCTCCTCTACGCGCAAGAGTGAGACGTCATCAAAAAACTCCCTCCTCTGTTTAGCTGATGAAAACGAAAATCTTAAAACGTTCATAAATCGCGATCTAAATCATCCCGTCTTTTTCTGAAAAAAGATCCTGTGTTAGACGGCGCTCCGCGGTCCAGTCGCTAGTATCGATAGATTTATTCTTGTCTCCCGTTGTTATCGATCGACTCTAAAGTGCTGTGGCTATTGTTAGCTGCTACACAACATCATGAAGTTCCGGCCGGTCCGTCCGGAAAAGGCGTCCGTGTTTATAAATCGACTGGGCGCATGAATGTAATGGATTAAATAGTTCCGGGCAATTAAAGTGTTAACAACCAATATAAGGCAAAATGTTCCAAATTTCATTATTCTTTAAGTAGCAATAACCAATGAAACCTTATAAGCTTCATTGAACGGGGTCCCATAGTCATTATATCCTTGCCCCCCTCACTTTCTCCCTCTAGTCTACACCAAATCTCTTCCCGAAAATAGCCTATCTACAAACTCACAAGCTTTTTCAGCATGTAGATCTGCCATTTTGCCAAATGTTAACTTGCCAGTGCAGTTAAGACCTGAGGCCGATTCTAAAAATGTCTTCTAAATTCTAACAGTTTTCGGAAAAAACGTATGTTTGCTATAACTATAATGTAAAATGACACAGATGCTTTCCCGGAGTGAATGTGTCGAAGATGCAGGGGTTGGTGGTGACATGAACCCTATTACTGTGTGTGTATTTATAACAGCTCCCACGCCACAGGGTGCACTTGTAATGGTTCTAAAACGTCTAATACCTTCGTTAATGGGATTAGATCTGACCTTCTGCCCTCTTTATATAGTTGTGTGTACACATGACACACACACACACACACACACACACACACACACACACACACACACACACACACACACACACACACACACACACACACACCCCATGTATCTGGGTAATGTCTTTGCTGCAACAGCCCCCTGTTGTCCTGACCTGATTTCTACTATGTGGAATGGATCCTCTCTCATGCCCTTGTTGCACTACAGACTGGTTGAGATGCCAGCCAAGTGTGTCAGCAGAAGGCTCTTTAGTAACAGGAAGAAAAAAGAAGGATGATGATTACAATGTTTTCCCTTCTACTGTATAACATGCCCTCATCAGCCACAGGGTTTTCACGTTCCCTGTGTTCTCCTGTCCTCCCCTCAGAATCTCCTACCTCTGGATTTAGAGTTAGAGTTGTATTGGAAACATACAGCAACAAAGTTGTTTAACTTTTTTATGGTGCATTCACATGGGATCAGGCAAGCGGTAGACGGCAAACCGGAAGTCATTTTAGTGGACGGGAGCCTGGCGGTAAACTGAACAGGACGGCATTTTTTTTTTGCTTTATTGATAGTTATTAGTGAAGATAGACAGGAAGGTGGGAGAGAGAGAGGGGGAGAGACCTGCAGCAAGGGTCGTCATGAACGGGACTCGAACACACGATGCGCTGTCAGGCCAGAGCCTATATGTGGCATGCGCCTGGACCACTAGGCCAGCAGGCGCCCCAATATTTAATCTTTTTACCGTTCCGTGCCATCCAGCAGGTTTTGCCGTTTGCCGTCTACCCCTTGCCTGATTCCATGTGAAGGCAGCATTATTATTCTTTTTTTGTCCCCTTTTCTTTTTTTCTGTGGTGAAAGGAAAGTACTGTCGTATAAACATGCCAGGGGTCTTCATAACATACGTTTACAGGACGCGTCACAAAACAAGGTTGACTAAAAAATAAGTAAGGGGCAGCAATATTATAGTGTTCTTTTCTTTTCAAAATCTTTTTATTTCCGTTTTATAACAGTATAGGTGTCAAGTCACAGGTTCATAGAAAAAATAAAAAATAAAATATCAGATTTTAGTATCAGTGACGGAGGTAAACAAACGTAGCCTACTGTATGAATCACAGAGATCGTGGGCAGACATAATGAAAAGACGGTTATTGTGCAAAACATGCCCCTTCAAGACAAAAGAAAAACATTTTCTCCCCTTCAAGTTCCAATTTAGTATAGCCAATTCCCAATTCCCCAGCCTCTCTACAAGTACTCCATCTCTGCTAACCCCCACAATCAGTCATTGGGAGGGTGAAGAAAGCCTCAGTCTCCTCCGATACCTGGGAGCAATATTATAGTGTTAATGGGTCATATTTATCTCTGTAACATTTATATGCAATATGTTCCACAAGGACTGTGTTTTTGATTGTGTTCCAGTCTAATGCTAAGCTGAAACTGGTACGGAGTCTGGCAGTGTGTGAGGAATCTTCCGGTCCATTCGGCATTGATGGACTTCCAGAATCGGTAAATGCGAACCTATTGCTCTATTCCTGCATCTCCCATACCTTTAATAACCCTCAGTTTCTAGTCTGTAATGTTCATATTTTTTTCCTCTTTTTTTTTTTCATGCATGTAATAATTTGTTTGTCAGCAAAA
This sequence comes from Electrona antarctica, assembly GCF_951216825.1. Lineage (NCBI taxonomy): Eukaryota > Metazoa > Chordata > Actinopteri > Myctophiformes > Myctophidae > Electrona > Electrona antarctica. The sequence continues at coordinate 12,158,262 of NC_136790.1, forward strand.
CTTCATAGCCAAATGATTGCACTGAATTGCAAATATTCACTACAGCCGTTGTTTAACCCATTTTGGGCGGGAACCCCTTTTGGTGTTTTAAACATTAAGTTGTAATTTAGCTATTGAAAAATAGCAGATCTACAAGCTCATAGCGCGCCACCGAGTGGCGCGCTACGAGCTTGTAGGTCTGCTATTTTTTTAAAATCGTGAAAATATTTATTTCAGAAAACTGGAGGATTTTGAAGATTTTTTTAAAATTTCGACGTCGGGTCAAAATGGGTTAAAAAATAAAGTGCGTGGGACTATAGACATGTGAGGGCCATTTCACGCCATTGAACAGAGCATGAACAAGCGACCGTTTGGCTTCTGCTGCACAAGCTGTATGGAGTAATTCTATCATGGTCATTCTTTTGCCCTTTTTGGAATTCTTAAGAACTGGTTACCATTGACCATTGACTTCAGTTGTTTTGGAGAAAGCTGCTATGAAGTTTTGCTGGCAAACTCCTTGTGTGTTGTTTGGACAAAGAAATGTTATCCTTGTTTCAACTGGCATGAAGGTAAGTAAATGAAAGAATTTGCATTTTTGGGTGAACTATTGCTTTAATTTAAAGTTACTCATACCGTATTTTACTGGTGCAAACTGCAAAGTGTAGTATACGAGGTTTGGAAGATAAATGGGCTCCCAGTGTTCTGACAATCCAGCTGCGCTGGGAGTGCTGGTTTCAACTTCAATGCCTGCACTGTAGTTCTATCTTTTCCCAGCAATTATGTTTGGGGGACCAACTGACCCCTAAAGAGTTGAGTCGAAGAATTGGCAGAATCTGTGCAGAAAACCTCATGTTTGAATAATAAGTTAATACTAATATTTGTCTTTCTTTTTGTAGGATATCATCCAACTTCACATCAGCTGTCCGTCAGACAAGGAGGAGGAGAAGTCCTCAAAAGATGAGTACGAAAATGAAGAGAAGAAAGACAAGACCCCGCGTAAGATGTTGTCACGTGGTAAGATCTGTTTTTCCATTATTTGATTTGCATGTGCAATTTAGACCATGCTCTTTGGACAGTTTCTCTGAGCAGTGTTTATTTAACATAGTTATTATGTTTGAGGAGATTGTATGGTGTGTTGCTTCCCCACCAGCACTCGCGTAAGAGGCCATCTCTTGTGTTTCTGAACGCAGCTCGTCACGCAGGGTATAACTTCCGAGTCTCGCCATTCTGGGCGTTGCAGGTGTGGTGCTATAGCCATATACTGTAGCTATGACATTGAATGTCTCTGTACAAACGACAACGTTTCGATCTTGATGATAGATCTTTGTCAGGTCAGTATGGTGTGATACTGACCCGACGAAGATCTATCAAGATCGAAACATTGTCGCTAGTTCAATAAAGTCATTCTTTACCAAAAGAATGGTGTGCGGGCCCTACCTCCTTCCATTCCTCTACCCTTTCTCCACATTTCTTGTCTCTCTCCACTGGCATACATACACATAGTGCAGCCTTCGGCCTTCGCAATGTGTGTATTCTTCATAAATTAGTTCAAGTTCATGCATGCTTGACATAATGTCAATGTGCTCCGAATGGGAGTGTTCACGTATCACATGTGAGACAAGTGTACAGTACATGGGTGCTCTTTGATTTATTAAAACCAGTTCTATTGAACTAGATCATTTCAGGTAAAAGGGATCCATCTCCATCTTATTTCTTTACACTTTGTCATCTCTTTCTCTCACTCTTTCACGCCTTCCTTGTCTCTTCTGAAGTTCTCTTTTGCACTCTTTTCTTGTGTCAGTCCACCAAGGCCTTCCGGTATTATTATAATCTGAGAACAGGAGAAAGATTTAACCAATCTCAGTGGAAAACTAGATAAAGTGCCCCTCGGGGCACAGGTCTCCACCAGGGCAGGTCAGGTTGTGGCCTCATGGTGGCGCTATAATAGGCCAATGTGAAAAGGGTGCCATTTCTTCTTACGCCTTGGATGGCTTGAGGCATTTTGTTCCAAAAATGTGTGTTGCAAAAATCCACCTGTTGGTGGCGCTATAACAGGCCAATGTGAAAAGGATGGGATATATTCCTCAGCCTAGTAGGAAGGTCCATGAAAGATTTCACGTAAATTGCACGCTGCGTTCATGATTTGAGGGTTTTTATTAAAAAGGGGCCAATCCTGCAAATGTTGAATGTTAGACAATTCGGATGGAATATGAAATATCGGACAGATCCGTCTTGAATACATGACTATAGAGATAGTGTGTAACGCTTTGCGGGATTTTTGGACAGAATCTGGAGGAGTAATATCCAAAAATGTGTTTTTCAAAAGTCAGGCCGTTCTGGAAAATTTTGGGCAGAGGTTCATCGTTGGCATCCAGGGAGTGTGTGTGCAAAATTTGGCATCGACCAGGTTAATGGTGCCGGAGATTCGCTGGTAACAGACGGACGCACACACACACGGACGAAGTGCAAAACATACTCTCTCCCCATGCCTTCGGCCTGGTGGAGACAATTATTCCCCTGATCGCTGCATTTACTGTATGTGTTCAGATAAATACCAACTGTCTCAGTGGGAACTAGCTACTCAGGGCTCCCACGTGTCTCAGTGGGAACTAGCTACTCAGGGCTCCCACGTGTCTCAGTGGGAACTAGCTACTCAGGGCTCCCACGTGTCTCAGTGGGAACTAGCAACTCAGGGCTCCCACGTGTCTCAGTGGGAACTAGCAACTCAGGGCTCCCACGTGTCTCAGTGGGAACTAGCTACTCAGGGCTCCCACGTGTCTCAGTGGGAACTAGCTACTCAGGGCTCCCACGTGTCTCAGTGGGAACTAGCAACTCAGGGCTCCCACGTGTCTCAGTGGGAACTAGCAACTCAGGGCTCCCACGTGTCTCAGTGGGAACTAGCTACTCAGGGCTCCCACGTGTCTCAGTGGGAACTAGCTACTCAGGGCTCCCACGTGTCTCAGTGGGAACTAGCTACTCAGGGCTCCCACGTGTCTCAGTGGGAACTAGCTACTCAGGGCTCCCACGTGTCTCAGTGGGAACTAGCTACTCAGGGCTCCCACGTGTCTCAGTGGGAACTAGCTACTCAGGGCTCCCACGTGTCTCAGTGGGAACTAGCTACTCAGGAAAACCTGTATGTAGTCTGTATGTAGTTTTACTGTCATGGGGAAATTACAGATTTAGCATCTTTGCTAAATCCAGTGAATTTACATTGCATTCATAATATGTAATGTCCTGTCTAAATAAACAAAGTAAAGTGAAATACTGTATACAGGTAAATAATCAAAGAATGGAATCGGTCAGGGTAGGGGTCATTTCACCCTATCAGATGTGGCTAAATTGTATCATTTAGTATTTTAGCCCATTGGCTGTATGAAAACTATTTAGCCAGCCATGTCTTAAAAGTACACAAAATAGTTGGATGGCTTGAACTGCGTAATGTCCACTGTAAAGGGCCATTCACACCAAGCACCATAACGAAAATTATAACTAGAAAATATTGATCCTAAAGAAACAATGTGGGCTTGCTTCAAGCCAGAAAAAATAGTAGTATAAAAAGTACTAATTCAGTTTGACTTGGTATCTCTGTCTGTGTGTTATATTATGTGTGTGGACGTAGTCTTGCCTCAGATTGGGAGCACCTATTTTGGAGCTTGAAATGTACAAAGGTTTTAGCATCAAAATCTACTTTGAGACCCAATGTACAGGTACTCAAATTGATAGAAAATAGCAGATCTACAAGCTCATAACGTCTCACATTGTAGATCGGCTTTGTATACATTTTTGTATTAACTCTTTGCGAGATGAGATTTCATGTTTCCGGGCCCTTCCGAATAAATATCAATCAGCCGGTAACACACGGAAGTCTATCCCTGTTACAATGCTAGACCCTGGGAGATGGATTGCTGAGGTGGAACGCCACACCTACCATCAGCTCCCAGTACTTCCCGCACGACTTGCTGCACCAAGCCGTGCTACTCATTCGGGATCGAACCCATGAACTTGTTGTCCAACGGAGAGAGCTCTACGAACTGAGCTACCCGGACACAAAAAATAATTTGGGGGGAGTGTCAAAATCACCCTAATAAAGATAAATATACAATAACTAAACACAATTCTCACTTGAATTGGATTGCGATTCTCACTCAATAGTGCCACCCTAGCCCAGTAGTAAATACGGCCCTGATTATATCATATCATTTACTTTTTGTATTACCAAATCACAAAATAGGAACCATTTAATTATTAACTGTAACTGTAAGGACATCCGTTGCAATTAGTCCTTGGTTCAACTCTTATTATTATCAGCTTGAGTCGCAATACACATTTCAGTGTGAGGCTGTGAGCTGTACAAGTATTACTGTATATCGTATCATATCAATAAAGAAACTAGTCGTTACATACTCAACACTTTCTTGATTCTACCAGTCTCACATGTGCTAATCCCTTCTCCCCTTCTACATCTCTGTCAGACTCCAGTCAGGAGTACACAGACTCCACGGGCATCGACGTTCATGAGTTTCTGGTCAACACACTGAAAAACAATCCCAGGTAAGTGACTATTATACATTGCGTCATTCACAGCGTAAAGACCCGCCCCTGCCTGCCTCTGATTGGTAGGGGGACCGCGGGGCGGAGCATTATCACCTTCTACAGCTAGGAAAACACATTCTGCCAGTCAACTCGCTAGAGTCGCTAGCCTAATGTAACCTGACTCCGCCAGATGGGGCAGCAGAGAGTACACTGGGTTCCCCCCTCCTGCTCCCATCTGGGAACTCTCAGGCAGACTTGATGCTCCGGCCACCAAACGGCCTGGCCAATCAGCGGCAGCTAGAGGTGGGATCAAGGCAGCACTGTGAACCCAGTGTACTCTCTGCTGCCCCATTTGGCGGAGTCAGGTTAAGCCTAATGGTCTAATCATTCGAATACCGCAGCCGCCACTATTTTTCCAACAACCGCGGACTAGTTTTTTTTTTGCAGATAAAGTATAGTTCTAGAGTACCACGACGGAGGGCCGCCTTCTCTAGCGAACCTGAGCCAACGAGAGACACCAGTGACAACCGAGCGTGCCGTGTCGAATGTTGCGAACGTCAATCAGAGGCAGGCGGGGGCGGGTCGTTGCGCAACCCTATCGGGATTTTGAATGACGCTTCTACATCAAGGGTTGATCTCATGGGAGATAATCCATCATGGTTTAGGACATGTTGGCATAGGAATGAATCCTGCTGGTCAAGATGAGCTACTGTAGCACTAGCATATAGAGAGGGGAATCCCATCCTCTCACTATTGGATTTCTATTTCGAGTGTTTCTCAGTGTTTGGCATTGAACATGGCCCCTGCTCTAAGCCTCTGGGGGTGTGGGATTGGGAAGGACTGCCCATCCTTACTTTAGACGGCATTGGAAAAGTATTCAGTGCTTGCCTTTGATCTTTGCTTGGTATTCTGTCTGCACTCTACTCAATGATCTCTCACTCATTCCGCCCCTCCCTCTCTCCCTTTGCCTCGACAGGGATCGAATGATGCTGCTCAAACTAGAACAAGATATCCTGGAGTTCATTAATGACGACAAGTGAGCCACATTCTTCCCAACCACTCACTCGTACTTAAATTTAGCCCTCTGAAGTCCATCCCACTTTTATTTATAGGCCACTACAGGTTGTAGTTTTTTTTATATTATGGAGAAAGTTTATGCTGGGCTGTGTTCCCTCTGGCATTTTAACCGTGAGCTTTTTATTGTGTGGGACTCTGTGTCCCCCTGTTGCTGAGATTTCAACATTGCTACAGTAGGTTGAAGTGTTGGTTAACCACTTTCAACCTGCCGTCCCAACTGTGCCTGGCATTATAGGCAACAGAATATATAAATAAAATAAAACAATTACAGTACGGTAATTACCCATTTATTCTATAATTGCAGAGATCTACATGCTCGCAATGCGTCAAGATTCAACATTGTGTGAGCTTGTAGATTATTATTTTATCTATTCACGAAGTGTAAGTGAAATGCTTTTGTGTTGATTGAGCTTCAACCGAATGTAGCCAACTGAGACACAAAGGATCTGAATGGAGTTGGTCAATTCTTTCTCCCGTACACAGTGGGACATGCCGTCCATACACAGTGGGACATGCCGTCCATACACAGTGGGACATGCCGTCCATACACAGTGGGACACGCCGTCCATACACAGTGGGACATGCCGTCCATACACAGTGGGACATGCCGTCCATACACAGTGGGACACGCCGTCCATACACAGTGGGACATGCCGTCCATACACAGTGGAACATGCCGTCCATACACGTCCCTATTCTCCCGTACACAGTGGGACATGCCGTCCATACACATCCCTATTCTGGGGGCAAACATTTGGTAAAAATAGCACATCTACAAGCTCACAACGCCTGAAAAAAGGAAGGGGTCCTTGTGTAGACCACTGTGGGACTCACTGTGGGTCAATTAAGTTTTCTAAAAAACCTATGTTTCTATATCAGTGGTTCTCAAACTATTTCATGGCTGCCGACCCCCATCTGAAAATATTTTGTTCCAGGAACCCCCAGAAGCAAAAATATGAGTTAAAAACGTTTGCTGCGGCCTGGGCCATGGCTCAGTGGTCCAGGCACCTTGGCTGGTAATCCAGTCTGGCAGTGTGCCGCGGGTTCGACTCCCGATCCCGACGGCCTTTACTGCATGTCTTCCCCCCATCTCTCTCCCCATTTCCTGTCAGCCTACTGTCTGTCCCTCCATAAAAAATATATAAAAGCCACAAAAAAAAACATTTAAAAAACGTTTGCTGCGAAAGAATATATATTCAAACAAAGATTTGCACACGTTTTCACGATATATATATATTTTTAGCAGATCTACAAGCTCGTAGTGCGCCACTCGATGCCGTGCTATGAGCTTGTACATCTGCTATTTTTCAACAGCTAAAGTTTTTAAATAACTGTTAAAGGTGGTTAAAAGCTAAAGTGACTGACACGGATGCGTTTCAGGTCTAAATGGGTTCAAGCGGTTAAATCTCTCCCCCTGCAGTAACCAGTATAAGAAGTTTCCTCAGATGACCTCGTATCATCGCATGCTGCTGCACCGCGTGGCGGCCTACTTCGGCATGGACCACAACGTGGACCAGACGGGCAAAGCCGTCATCATCAACAAGACGGGCAACACGCGCATGTAAGCAGCCGAGTCGTGAATAATATGGGTGATTTGTTGTGACCGGCTTTTTTACATCTTCGTCTTTCATCTGCATTTGTGACCAGGTCTAGCAAAATGGTCCTCATCTCGCCTATAATGAAAAGGCAGAAAATCTAAAATAAACTATATATTTTTGTTTTTGTGATTTTCGTTTTTTTTTCATATTAACACAGCTTGAATGTTGAAGAAAGTTTTCATTCCAACAGATTATTGATTTGGGCAAATTAAATGTATACATTTATAAGTCAAAGTAGGCTAGCCAGCTCTAGGTGTTGAAATGTTGTGAACATTCAATGGGGATTTTCTCAGCTTTGGGTAAAACGGCACAATCATTTTAAAATGGTCATATCTCCTTCAAATATTTTCCAATTTCATTGAATGATACATCATATGAAAGCTTACATTCTGTACTTTAATAATCTGTAAAAAACTGAAAAAATACTCTGGTCGAGATGAGGCCCTATTTGCCAGACCCGGTCACATTTGCCCTTAACCCATTTAGGCCTGATGTCAAAATAAAAAAAATGTCTTCTACATTCTGACAGTTTTCTGAAATACCTATGTTTTCTGTATTAGTGGTGCTCAATATTTCATGTCAAGGACCCCAAAAATGATATGTAATTGGCCTCCGACCCCCATCTGAAAATATGTTGTTCCAGGAGGCAGAGACCCCCCCAGAAGCAAAGATTTGAGTTAAAAATATATATATATATTCCAAATGTGTGCTACATTTTCACGATTTTTCAAAAATAGCAGGCCTACAAGCTACACTCGGTGGCGCCACTCGGTGGCGCGCTATGAGCTTGTAGATCTACTATTTTTCAATAGCTAAATTATAACGTAATGTTTAAAACACCAAAAGGGGTTAAAATAGATTTACCAATCTACAGTAAAATCCAATGTTACCCAATGAAATATGAAAAATGTAACGGGCCCATCTTGATGACATGACATATAGCGATAATTGTATCGATTTGCGTGATCCTGGTGGCGCTATAAAAGGCAGATGTGAAAAGTGCGGGCAGAGGTTTTTTCTTTGCCTCTCGGGAGTGTGTGCAAAGTTAGCACCAACATGAGGCTGATTTGAAAAATGTAGGATGGCCAAGGAAGATTTCTTCCTTTAGTGGTAATGTGTGTGCAAAGTTTCTCAGCAATCAGATGCCATGTCCATGATTTAAGATCACTCCTGCTATAATTTGGAGGCCAATCAGGATAGTGCTAACAGGACTGTGTGTGGGTGTGGGTGTGTGTGGGGCTTCCCCTGCATTTCCACTATTTCCTGAAAATATCGATGTTAGTTTCAGTTAAAAAAAAACCATTTCAAGGTTTCAGAAACCAGGAGGTTTGTGAACCTCTAGGGGTGATTGGCAGTACTGCGGGGCGTTTGCAAAATTGAGAAAAATATGATTTAGTTTTTGTTTGAAAATTTGTTTGTGTGTGTGTGTGTGTGTCAGACTGCCACAACAGCATTGTTCGCTCCCCGCGTTTACGCGTCTTACTTGTTACTGTGTGTTCTATTTAGATGGTCATGGCAATGTTTGACGTTTTTCTACCACAGCCCAGAACAACGGTTCTCTGAGCACATCAAGGATGAGCGCAACGTGGACTTCCAGAAGAAGTTCATCCTCAAGAGGGACGACGCCAGCATGGACAAGGACGATAATCAGGTAACACAAATGGTTTTCAACCCTTTTCACATCAAGGCCAATTCTTTATTCTGCATTTGAGCCACAGACCACCATTTGGTGAGATCTAGCCTCTCAGAGCCAAGATGTAAAATATTTTGTTGTTGGATACGATTCCATGCTGTATTGATGTGGTTTAATTCATCTAAATACAAAATGGAATACAAAATACGGCTGGCCTTAACAGATGTGTTTTTTTGAGGAAAATGTTTTTTTTCCCTCAAAATTGCTCTTTGCTAAGTGTGTTCAGACTCCAGAGGGCTGTTTTTTCCTTATGAGCACTGGCCATCCCAACTTCAATACATTAGCATTAGCTATTTTTAACCATGCGCCAAGATATCATGCACAAGGGATGGTGATTCAATATCTGCTGCTTTCATATTGCTTTTTAACTAGGCCACTTTAACCGCCACAAGAGTGTTGCTCAAAAGTAGTGAAAATAGCAGATCTGCGAGCTTGTAGATTGGCTATTTTCACTATTTAAAATCATAATAAAGTTGGAACGGTTTTGGATAGACAAGGTTTGGGTTTCCCCCAGACAGTGACTGCATGCTGAATACATGTATCTGCCTTTTGCTGATTTATGTTGGGAGCTTTTTCATCTGTAATCTTGTTATGTGAAATTGACTCTGATTAGTTGCACTCACAAAACCTCTAGGTGCACCAACTTAAATTGAAAACAACTGACATCTGCTATGTGACAAAAAACCTTTCCCTGTGACATTGGCTCTAAAACCTTTCCCTGTGACATTGGCTCTAAAACCTTTCCCTGTGACATTGGCTCTAAAACCTTTGAAGTCAACCACTTTGTTCCTCTTTTCCCTTTACACCACATGTCTCAAAAAGTTGCCGAACTACAAGCTCAACTCAACGTGTTGCCAGTTCTGCATTTTTCTTTCCCAAAAAGAGACACTGGGGTTCAAGTCTTGGCTAATTGCTGAGCGTTTGACCCATGGCTGTGGCTACCATTGAGGACATTGCCTCTGTAGTTTGACCCATGGCTGTGGCTACCATTGAGGACATTGCCTCTGTAGTTTGACCCATGGCTGTGGCTACCATTGAGGACATTGCCTCTGTAGTTTGACCCATGGCTGTGGCTACCATTGAGGACATTGCCTCTGTAGTTTGACCCATGGCTGTGGCTACCATTGAGGACATTGCCTCTGTAGTTTGACCCATGGCTGTGGCTACCATTGAGGACATTGCCTCTGTAGTTTGACCCATGGCTGTGGCTACCATTGAGGACATTGCCTCTGTAGTTTGACCCATGGCTGTGGCTACCATTGAGGACATTGCCTCTGTAGTTTGACCCATGGCTGTGGCTACCATTGAGGACATTGCCTCTGTAGTTTGACCCATGGCTGTGGCTACCATTGAGGACATAAAAAAAGAACTGGTTCCGTTCTAGATTCTTGGAACCTTGGTGCTTTCACAGAACCGGCAGCCATTTTTTGTTTCCAGTTCTGTCATTTTTCAGTGGAACTGGAAACACTCTGAACTGGTTCAATATTAGGCGGGAAAAAAAGAACAAAGCCGGTTCAACCCTGGTGTAAAATGGGCCATAGTATATCTATCCAGTGTGCCATGTACCTGAGGTTAGACATAAGGTCTGTGGGCATAGGGGAACTATGTACCTGAGGTTAGACATAAGGTCTGTGGGCATAGGGGAACCATGTACCTGAGGTTAGACATAAGGTCTGTGGGCATAGGGGAACCATGTACCTGAGGTTAGACATAAGGTCTGTGGGCATAGGGGAACCATGTACCTGAGGTTAGACATAAGGTCTGTGGGCATAGGGGAACCATGTACCTGAGGTTAGACATAAGGTCTGTGGGCATAGGGGAACCATGTACCTGAGGTTAGACATAAGGTCTGTGAGCATAGGGGAACCATGTACCTGAGGTTAGACATAAGGTCTGTGGGCATAGGGGAACCATGTACCTGAGGTTAGACATAAGGTCTGTGGGCATAGGGGAACCATGTACCTGAGGTTAGACATAAGGTCTGTGGGCATAGGGGAACCATGTACCTGAGGTTAGACATAAGGTCTGTGGGCATAGGGGAACCATGTACCTGAGGTTAGACATAAGGTCTGTGGGCATAGGGGAACCATGTACCTGAGGTTAGACATAAGGTCTGTGGGCATAGGGGAACCATGTACCTGAGGTTAGACATAAGGTCTGTGAGCATAGGGGAACCATGTACCTGAGGTTAGACATAAGGTCTGTGAGCATAGGGGAACCATGTACCTGAGGTTAGACATAAGGTCTGTGGGCATCATGTACCTGAGGTTAGACATAAGGTCTGTGAGCATCATGTACCTGAGGTTAGACATAAGGTCTGTGAGCATCATGTACCTGAGGTTAGACATACGGTCTGTGAGCATCATGTACCTGAGGTTAGACATAAGGTCTGTGAGCATCATGTACCTGAGGTTAGACATACGGTCTGTGAGCATCATGTACCTGAGGTTAGACATACGGTCTGTGAGCATCATGTACCTGAGGTTAGACATACGGTCTGTGAGCATCATGTACCTGAGGTTAGACATAAGGTCTGTGGGCATCATGTACCTGAGGTTAGACATACGGTCTGTGAGCATCATGTACCTGAGGTTAGACATACGGTCTGTGAGCATCATGTACCTGAGGTTAGACATACGGTCTGTGAGCATCATGTACCTGAGGTTAGACATACGGTCTGTGAGCATCATGTACCTGAGGTTAGACATACGGTCTGTGAGCATCATGTACCTGAGGTTAGACATACGGTCTGTGAGCATCATGTACCTGAGGTTAGACATAAGGTCTGTGGGCATCATGTACCTGAGGTTAGACATATGGTCTGTGAGCATCATGTACCTGAGGTTAGACATACGGTCTGTGAGCATCATGTACCTGAGGTTAGACATACGGTCTGTGAGCATAGCAGCACATTATATACTGTACACATGATATGGTTAATTAAAGTGCAAGAATAAAACTAAATCAGCGCGTTGTACGTGGGAATAATTTGCCTGCGTCAATGAAGTAGACGGTTATCCTCCCACATATTATATTTAACATTCGACCAGGCACATGTGTGTCATTGATTGATTGATTGGAATTTTTATTTCACAGTATGTAGAATAGGTACATTTCAAACGAAAGTGCAAGTCAGTACAAAAACTGCTACTTTGTGGACTAAACCCTGAAATGCACAAGACTTGTTTACATCAGGGTCCACCATTTTCAATTCATCATAACAATTAAAGACTTCTATGAAAAAGAAAACAGGAAATCATCTTATTATAAAAATCACACCCGTGTGAAGTGAGTGCCCCGCGTCCGAAATGGTTGAGAAATGAGAGAGTTACAGTGCGGCAGTCCCTCTACTGTACTGTCACTGTACTATACTGGCACACCCGAAAGCATCATATATACAGTTAATATGTGCGTATGTGTTTGTGTGTGCGTTAGGTTGCGCACAGGTGGTGAACAACAACCAGCCACCCACCCACACACATAGCTCCGTAAGGGAGTGGTTGCACCACTTAAAAAAGGGAAAACATGTAGCCTACAGTATGGGGGGAAAAAGGGGTGGGTGAATGTGGGGGTGGGCTCTGACTTTTGTTTTTGGATTGACGCATTGTGAAAGCCAATTAAAATCCAGCTCTGAGGAAAAACCTGCTGATTGGTCTTAGACACATGGTGAAGGTATCCAATTAAAAAGACTGCATCAAACCAAAGCCAGATGTTGCTGGCTTTTGGTCGTCTCTCAGTCTCACACGAAAAGAGTTGAATACTGTGTCACACCAGTGTGCACAAATCACATTTCTACAGGTTTTACAGACCACATTATGGTCGCATATACAACAAAAAAGGCCACACAGTAGAGCCCTCCCTGGTCGGCCTCTATTGCAACTCGCCGTTCTATTTGACCGTTGTTTGAGGATCAATAGTGCCAGAAAACAAATTCTGAAAGGTGGTTGTTGTCCAATTGGCAGATCCGCGTTCCGCTGCAGGATGGCCGACGAAGCAAGTCCATCGAGGAGAGGGAGGAGGAGTACCAACGGGTACGAGACCGAATCTTTGCCCGAGAAGTAAGTATGGGGCAGGTCACTCAACTTGACTCAAGTATTTCGAGGGAGTATATAAAGGATAGAGACCGAACTGGAGCACTAGCCCCGCCCCCAAGCTATTCATTTCGATGAAGTTGCTCAGTGGCGTTTTGAAGCACCCGGAAGACTGCCGGAAGTACCTCCTCCGGACCTCAAATTTGAGGACCGGGGTGACGTATGGGTGACGTAGGGAGTGATGGTCCTACGTGTTAAAGCACGGGTCCGCCTGCAGTCCTTCCTCTTACCACTAGGGCCCAGTGTTTCAACGTTGGAGCGCCTCACTGGCCCCTTGGACAGATCCCATAAGAACTCACACTTAATTGGACTAAGAGCATACCATTAGTTTTGGGATAGAATAAATCCTGATTTATCCTCATCTACAAGCTTCAGTGTGGCGCCATGCAACACGTTGTGAGCTTGTAGATCAGTTATTTTCAGCTTTAGAAAGCATAAAAAACATGAGGGGAGAGAACACGTTGTGAAGTCAACTCCAGTGAAGATGTATCATTTTTGAGAAGTTTTAATTGTGTTGATCTACACAGGATTGGGCTCAAGTGGTCCTGCTTGGTTGGATAAAGCTATTCGTAATGTGCAGGTGTCTTTTTCTTTGCAGTCCTCTCAAAACGGATACATCAACGACAACAGGTAAGACCACGATGCAGGGGAGTCACACCCCTGTGCCCCTTCTCCCCCCCAAGCTTAAAATGTGCTTGTCAGTCTGCTGACACAGAGACTACAGCTACGTACGGGTTCTGTAGAGGTCTGGACGGAGTTTAGATCCACTGTACAGAAGTTAATGACAATTGTCCAGCTCATTAATTCCCTATGCAGTCCTTTTAGAGAGGAGCAAAATGAGTGGTTTTGTCTTTAATTCTTCAAGGTAACATGCAAACACTGTATTAATTTGACGTGTCATTTTTTTCTCCATTTTGCTGAAGTAACCTTCAGTGTGGGGAGCATAATGTCATAACAAAGATGTGTTGGTAATGGAAGACCCCGTTATCCAGTACTAAAAGTTATGTAAAGTGGTCAGTTTAAGTCCCCTCCCCCCCCTCCCCCCTCCCCCCGGGTTGAGGATGAGTGATTAAGACTCAATATGCTGAGAGGGAGAGAACTGGGGAGCGTGGGCCTTTCAAACAGTTTCTGCTTTGTGTGCATTTTTGTTTCTAGGGGTAAAAGTTCTACACTATACAGTACCTCAACTTTCCCCTCCACCCCTCCCTCCTTCCCTGACTCCCACCCACCTACAGTTGGGTGCCACCGATATTGTCCCTTATCATTTGACCCATTTAGGCCTGACCTCAAAATTAAAAAAAATCCTTCTAAATCCACCAGTTTTCTGAAATATAAATATTTTCACGATTTTTCAAAAATAGCAGATCTACAAGCTCATAGCGCGCCACTCGGTGGCGCGCTATGAGCTTGTAGATCTGCTATTTTTCAATAGCTAAATTATAACAATGTTTAAAACACCAAAAGGGGTTCCCGCCCCCAAAATGGGTTAACTGTCCTTTTGCGCAGATCACGCAAAACTCAGCAAAAAGAAAAGGACAACATCGATGGCCTCCAACTGTACTGTACTGTACTGTACCCCACCCACTCCCTTCTCAAAATCCAATCCTGTAACCCCAGCATTCTTTCTCCCAATGTTAACTTCAACAGACTTTCCCCTGAAGGCTACTCCTCTAGCTCCCAAAAGAGGAGGCAGATCTTTAGGTACTGGAGTGGTGCTGCTGACTTTGACTATTAGGGCTGCAACGATCGGTTACTTTCTCTGCGATTATTCTATCGATTACGCTTTTGATTGATCAAAAAAAATAAAATAAAATATATATATATATATATATATCAAGAGTCCACAAAATAAATACCCCATTATGTTTAACCACTTGCGTCGTTATACAGTGTTATGCACCAAGTTGCCAAAATACACAGTCTACAAGCTCACAACACGTTTCATCTTGACGAGGTCCCGTGATGGACAATGATCAACCGGCGGGGCCCGTATAGTATTCACCGGCACTTTATGATTAAACACCCTTTTATAGGCTATATAACAAATGTTACTTGGCCCATAAAGACAGTAATGAACTATATCGATCACTAGCAGAGAAGGTGCAAAGAACCTATTATCAAACTTAACCCATTTTGACCTGAGATCAGATTCTAAAAATGTTTGAAAATGACAGTTCTTCGATTTTTCAAAAATAGCAGACCTACAAGTGGCGCGCTATGAGCGACACCAGCAAAGGTCGTCGGGATTGGGACTCGAACCCGCGGCACGCTGTCAGGCTAGCCTAGGCTATAGATTACCAGCCTAGGTGCCCGGTCTGCTACGCTGGCCCAGGCCCACATTCCTTTAAGTAATGTGACTGGTTGCTACCTCCACGGCGCGAGGAATGACAAACAAAAAGCCAGCAACGTGCGCAGGCCAGTTCCACAACCATGGGCAGTTCCTCAGCATCTAACCAATAAGGCTAATGAATTTTGCGAGTGCATAATTATGTACTAAAGTACAGCAGACCTAAGTGTATGTTTTATTGGTTAATTTCACTCACCATTACTAGAGCTGAAGACCTGCATGCGACTTCCTGAGAACGGAACCCTTCCATTCATTATGGCAGTTACGCTCGCTAAAGTGAAACACTATCTCTCCGAGAAAGGCACTAAAAATGAAATCATGTTATAATAAGTCTAGGCCTCTGTTAGCCTGTATTTACAGTCTATAAATTGATTTGCAAATGTATATATTTTTGAATAATGTATGTATTTGTAAAACAAAAAGAAATGTGTTGGTGTGCTGGCCAATCTAGATCGGGGGGGGGGGGGGGGGGCACAAAGTACAATCTGAGCCCCAAAATGTCCTGTGTCCCGACACGTTGTGAGGTTGCAGATCTGCTATATTTTATTTATTAAAATCATTAATCGATTATTCTTTTATAATCGATTAGTTCGATTAACTGTTGCAGCCCTATTTGACTTGTGTGTTTGCAATGCCCATCTCTGAACGTGGTTTGGTGGTGGTGACTTGACTTGTGGTGTCCCTTGCTTGCCGTGGTGGGCTGATTGATGGCTCCTCCAGCATCCCACGGGCCCATGCATGGCTGCTTTGTGGTTTCACGGGTAGGGGGGGGGGACTGATTGACTGATTGATATTTACCCTTCCACACTTCAACCATCACTACATCTTTCAATGCAGTAACTGCACTACCTCCACAGTATAGTTTTTTTTGTGGTTGATTTGGTCAGATTTTTCTTAACAGTTTGACTCCATAACCCGCGTTACCCGCTATTTAATCAAATATTCAACGCTGCCGAGATTGTTTTATTACCTTTAGAGCATACGCTGAAGTATATTCAGTAACAACGAAAATCCGAAAAATTGTCCGTCGGCATGTTTTGATCAACACCAGCGGCCATTACAATGCGCTACAGGGTCCGCCTCCATGAGGCATTGTAGTCCAAACAAACCCCCCGTCCACTTACATTGAGCTCAATTTCCCAGAAGCCCTAGCAGCCCAGATGATGACTTGATTTCCGGTTTCGTCATCATAATGCGACAGCCTCATCATCAGGTCCCGGATAAATCCGCTGTTTCTTTTTAATTATTTTAAAACGGTGAATTAAACAAATGTCGGGTATAGCGTTTTACGCGCGGTGGAACACTGGATTAAACAATTAGCGGCTGTCAAACTGTTAACCTGGTGGACGCAAGTGCCAACACTTGACTGCCGACCCGGATCTCCGGTTTGGGCGTCCATTTTAGATGCTAAATAATTAGCGTCAATGCTAGCGAGCTAAAATGAGGCCGTCCTTGCTCTAGAAAGCGCCAATGTTCCAATCGGGATCACCGGACAATCAGAAAAGACCTCAGAACATCGCGCGTTTTGTCAAAACCATGGAGAGCTCCGTAGATTTAGAGTTATTCAGCTTTTTAGTCCGCCTGTATACAAGAAGTAAACGGCAGTGCACAGTGTGCACATGCAAAACTGGCCTAGGATCGCTGAAGAAGGAAAGGCCAAGCAAAAAATAAAAAAATAAATCAGCGATCCGGTTTGATATCAATAATAAAGCTTATCTGACCGAACGTTCCGCCAGAAGCAGTTGCCGGTTGGATTCTATATGGCGGAACGTTCCGTCTCGAGCAGTTTTTGTTATGCTATTATACCTACAGTACAGTACCTTCAACCTCAACAATTTGTCTAACAACAAAAGGCAATTGAAATTTTAAGGAAATACACCAGTATTCTTTGTAAGCCTAAACTAGACTATTAACACATTTAGGCCTGAGGCCGATTCTAAAAATGCCTTCTAAATCCTGACCTAATAAACTGCTGCTGCTACATAGCAACAACTACCAAGGGTTTCCCGTCCTAAATGGGTTAATTGGTGTACTGTAATATTTAGACAATTACTGCTCAGTGTTTGGGACTATTTTTACTGTGTTTAAAACCCATTTTGACCTGAGATCAGATTCTAAAAATGTCTTCTACATCCTGACAGTTTTCTGAAAAAGCTATGTTTCTATGTCAGTGGTTCTTCGATTTTTCAAAAATAGCAGCTATGAGCTTGTTGTCTCCACCAGGCCGAAGGCATGGGGAGAGAGTATGTTTTGCACTCCGTCCGTGTGTGTGTGCGTCCGTCCGTCCTTCCTTCCTTCCTTCCTTCCGTCCGTCTGTTACCAGCTAATCTCCGGCACCGTTGGCCCGATCCATGCCAAACTTTGCACACACACTCTCTGGATGCCAACGACGAACCTCTGCCCCAAATATTCCTCAATGGCCTGTTATAGCGCCACCATGAGGCCGATTTAGGCAAAACACATTTATGTAGATTACTCGTACACATTTTATCCATACATCACACAATTCGGTATACACTATCTCCATAGTCATGTGATCAACACGGATCTGCACCATTTCCCATCTTCCTTCCTGATTGGCTAAGATTCGCTTCCAAAGCTCACATGATTGGTCCGTTTCGAACAAAATGCCACAAATCACAAACACAGTGTGCAATTTCCGTGAAATTATACACGCACATTTCCACTAGGCTGAGGACGACATGACACAATTTCTTTTCCAAACCAGCCTCATGGTGGCGCTATAACAGGGCAATTCCTGTTTTTACCTATAACTGCATCGATCTGTGTACAACTTTGTATGCGCACTCCCTAGAGGCCATGGAAAAACATTTTCCCTGCATCCCTCCACATCTGCCGGTTATAGCGCCACCATGAGGCCGATTTCTGCAAAACACATTGTTTATATTAGTCGCACAGATTTCATCCAATCGGTATACATGATCTCTGTAGTCATGTGATCAAGACGAGTCTGTTTGATTTCTCAGATTCTACACTGATTGGCTGAGATTGCCTTCCAAAGTCTTCAGGAGTGGCCCGTTTTGTACAAAATGCTGCACATGTCCTGCTCATCCAGAATTCTATCCTCAGAGATGCTATGAGTGATCTGGCTCTGCATTTCCTCAACAAAATGAAGAAAATTGTTTAACATGTTTATATCACTCCTAAACATTTTGCCAAACATCACACACACTCCTATCCTCCTGGTGGAGACCTGTGCCCAGAAGGGCACTTTTTCTAGTGTGAGCTCTGTTATTGAGCTCTGTTATTAAATTATTTTGGGAGCTTTTAAGACGGTGTGCAGATCTCTTCTTTCTCTTTACAAGCTTTTCAGTGCTGTCACCAATGCACAATGCAACTCTTATTTCATATCTCATATGTACGTGTGTGTATATTTCTATGACGTCCTCCCATTTTAAACAAAAAATAATTACCCAAATAATAATAACAATACAAAAATGTTAACCTAGTTTACAGAAACCTCACTTGTGTGAGTGTAACTAAGGATACATCCACTGGCTTCCATTTTAAACAAAAATCAATACGCAAGCTTAGAAATAAGTGGTTGGTTAAGCTCGTTTTCGGAAACAGCAACACTGTGTAAGGTGTAAGGATATATTCCTTAAATGAACCTACACGAAATACATGGGGAACATAATCGGACCGTGGGGAAAGCGTCTGTGATTGATCCTTCTAATAAAGACTGGGAGTGACGAAGTGCAGAATAGCGATAACTGATACGGAGTGGCTTTCCCCGGTGTGTGGTGTAGATGTGGTGTTGTGAGGGAGAGAAAACAGGGAGAGATGGAATATCATGTGACCTGACCAACAGCAGAATACCTCCTCCTCCTCCTCCTCCTCGCCTCTCTCATCTTTGTCTGCAGAGCGAAGCGAGGGAGCAGTATAGCACCCACCCTTCCTTAAAATAGGCTGTTGCAGAGAAAAGGCTTAAAATAGGCGCTCCATTAATTACAGCCTCGCTGAAATATGTATCAACTGCTGCCAGCTTCAAACAACCAATGCTTACCGTCACGGTCTTACTTACAATCTCTGTGTTCTGGGTGTGGAGATTCCCCAGAAATCCTAGACGTTTTTCTTTTTGTGTGGAGATTCCCCAGACCATTCTGGAATCTTTTTTCAAAGTTTGTTTCCATTCTCGGGCTAATGCTGCTCTTTGCGATCGCGTCTTTCACTTGGTTCTCTGAGGATGCCCGAAAGATCTGATTAAAGCAGACTTGGCCATTTTCTGCTGTCTGGTACAGAGATGCAGATCTTTGATTGGTTTACAGGCTTCTTATCCACATTAAATTCAGCACCACATCACGCCTTAATTATAAAAATGTGTCATTTTGTTTCAGTTACTATCATTTGTATTCATAAAAATGTTTGGTTTGGTTTCCCACTAGCATTATAGCGTTACATTTTCTTTTGTTTCTTTAATTGGAGCTAAAATATTAAGGTTGTGACTGGTGACACTTAAACCCTACCTATATACTTTGTTGACCGCAGTTTCCCCTCTACGCCAGATTTCTTTGACAAAAATAGCCAATCTACAAGTTCCCACCGTGTTGCATTGTGACCTGTTGTGAGCTTGCAGATATGCTATTTTTTGCCAAATGGTTATGCCAGCCTAGGGAGTGAGTGATGCTATGGGTTCATGTGGTTAAAAGGCTTTGTGAAAGCGGTGTCCATGCTTACAAGTCTGATCGTTGGTTTTCTTGGCAGCTAGCTACCTTTATCCAGTGTGACCGGCCACACAGAGGCACTGAGTGTGTATGCAAGCAACATAGCCAATCCATAGTGGTGAACCTGTGTTGGCAACGTGGTTAAGCCATAGATACCGTGTGTGCGATTAGGTGTTTGTGTAGCTGGTCTTCTATGTATACATGTTCAAGTCTGTGTATATGTCAGATTGTCTTTTGTGTCTCCATTACAGTATACAGTACTGTATGTATAGTTTTGCAGTGTGCATGTCATGTTGTTGTATGGACCTTGTATCATGTATTCACTTCTCACAGTTTGAGACAATACCATATCATGTGATTGTGTCTTGGAATGTTTGTGATGGTTTTCATCGTCACATCACCCCAGTGTTGTCTTCCACCCCTTGGGTATGTGGTTGTCTGGAGCATCTCCTTCTCTTGCATGTATTTTGTTCTTTGGATGGGTTGTCATGTGGGCGTATTTGTATGGTTGGCGGGTGGGAGCTTGTGGTCGTTTTCATTGCCTGACCTTTATCACGGTTTCTACACCAGCCACCGTGCATCTGTCTATTGAATGCCTGATCTTACCAGCCTGGCTGGCAAAGTGTCTGTCTCTACCTCTCGATGACCGTACTGTGCTCTTCTCCCCCCCACCCCCCAACTTCTTCTGAATCTTCTCTTCTCCCAATTCTCCTTTCTTTCTCCTCTCCTCGCCACTCCTCTTCACTGCTCTCATTCTTTCCCTTCCCTTCATGTTGACCACCCCCCTCTCCACCCCCCCCCCCCCATCATTTTCTATCCGTTATCCTTACCTACACCTTCCCTTAATTTAATCTCTTCCTGCCTGTTTACTTCACATCTCCTCTTCCTCTTTTCCTACCCCTCTCTCCTCTCTTCTCCTGTACACTCTGCCTCTTCCTATCATTTGTTCCCTGTCTCCTTCCTCCCCTCTCTCTCTCCTCTCTCTCTCTCTCTCTCTCTCTCTCTCTCTCTCTCTCTCTCTCTCTCTCTCTCTCTCTCTCTCTCTCTCTCTCTCTCCCCCCCCCCCCCCCTCCTCTTGCCTCTCTCTCCCAGGGGGAACCGTGAGAGTTCCAGCCGGGCGTCCAGCAGTCGCCAGAGCAGCACAGACAGCGACATGAAGTGCCTGGAGCCGCGGCCGTGGAGCAGCACTGACTCTGACAGCTCCAACTGTCGCACGCTGCGACCGCCTGTCACCAAGGCCAGCAGCTTCTCCGGCATCTCCATCCTCACCCGGGGAGACAGTCTGGGCAGCAGCAAGGGCTCACAAGGCAGCTGCAGGGGCTCCCGCTCAGGTAAGGCGTGGGGCTTCCAGAGTTGTCTGTTAACGTTCCACTCCAGTGACTCCTGGTTCAAAGACAAGAAGACTCATGGAGTGAGATGTGTTTACTGAAGAGGCACCAATGTATTGGATTTGAATCTGAGGCCTGCAGGGCTCTTCAGATTATTTGAAAGTTAGTTTAGCATAGTTTTGTGTGAATATCTACTTAACTCATTCGCTACCAGAGTAAATACATAAATGATCCACCCTCTGCCAGCGATTTTCCGTTTTTCCTTACCTTTTTAACATACTGTACATAACCCGATGGAGCTGTCCTGATGCAGCAAGGCACCAACCTAGTGCACATCGAGAGCAATTAAGGGTTCAGAGTTGGGTTGCTCAAGGACACTCCCAGGTTTGAACTGGGGACCTTGCGGTTCCCATCTGGTCACTCCGCCAATTTGTACTATTTATACGCGCACCGGTGTCGCACACCGAAAATAGCTGATTTACAAGTCACAAAAATGAATCCAAATTATTTTAAATTTTAACTGAAAGGAAAGATGGAAAAGGGCTTAAACAGGTTCAATGTAATGTTGCATCCATGGAATTTGCCCCCCAAGCGGTCCAAGAGGCACCGTGTGCTTACTAGGTAACAGATGGAGGGCTCGTCTAAGGGACGGGTGGGGTTTTGGATAGGGAGTGTTGCTATTTCTACCGTATTTGGTGTTTATTTGTACACCCACACAGCCAACTCTTCTCTGTATCTCCACCATGCAGGCCTGCCCCTGGTGAGTCCAGATGTTTGTCCCCCAGCACCGCTCCCTCAGTCCAGCCGTAGCCTGCTCCCCTGCCCCTCTCAGCAACCTCCGCAGCAGCCCCAACCGCAGAGCGCCCTGCTGCCCACGCCCCAGCAGCACCCCATGGCCAACCACATGATGGCTCAGGTAAGCTATGTTTATCAGGTAAGGCAACGTTGCCTGCTCCCTTAACCCATTTACAGGCCTGACGACGAAATTAAAAAAATGTCTTGTCTAAATCCTCCAGTTTTCTGAAGTACCCATGTTTCAGTGGTGCTCAATTGCATATCAAGGACCCCAAAAATGATATGTAATTGGCCTCCGACCCCCATCTGAAAATATGTTGTTCCAGGGACCCCCTCAGAAGATTTTAGTTAAAAACGTTCGCTCTGAAAAAATATATATTCCAAATTTGCGCCACATTTTCACGATTTTTCAAAAATAGCTGATCTACAAGCTCGTAGCGCGCGCGCGCTACGAGCTTGTAGATCTGCTATTTTTCAATAGCTAAAGCATAACATAATGCTAACACCAAAAGTGGTTCCCGCCCAAAATGGGTTACCCACATATTCTCGTGTGGCACAATATCCAAACGCTTCCGGTCATACAGTCTGGAACATGGAAGCTTGTTTTGATGATTAAGGGAGATAGCGGATGTGAAGCCTCCTCCCCACTTCCATTTCATCTTTACAGTCGAGCACATTTATCCTAATATAAATTAAAATCATCATAGCATATCTCTGCTGTCGGGAAGAAACCACTTAACACCAAAATGTTCATTTTTCAGGAAATGAAAAATATACATTTTTCAGGAAATTAAGAAAACATTTTTTTTAAACGAAGCAATACTGCCTCATCAAAGTTGGTGTTGTGACTTTATATATTGTCAATTACTTACATGAGAGGGGGAGAGGTGGTGGAGTTGGCTGCTTTAGCAGTCAGTTTGAGGGTCCAATGGAGTTAAGAGGTTTTAGTTTAAAACTTTTCATTTGCTCAATAATTTTTTTAACCAACACACATACGTAAAGGGTATTCAATAGCATTGATTTATGATTCTTATGAAACAAAAACCCCAATAGTGGAGTTAGGTGGTTTATCCCCGACTGCTGCTTTGCATAAATGGAAATTAAAAAATGTAAAAGGAAAGATATTTTAAACGGAAATGACAACCATAATGAATGGGATGGTCAGGAGGAGTTAGTGGGTTATTCTAGATCAGCTCTCCTCCTCGTGACTGGCTTGATGAATGCATTTCAGTTATTCTCAACCTTTATTTTTCATTTCAAGGACCCCTATTTTGATTGGCTGTTTATCTTTGAGACACAAATTTACACTTGGAAATCCTCCGTATTATTCTAACTGACTGCATTATGGATCCCATTTGTACAGTCCTACAGTTACAGTCCTGTAACAACTCAAGGGCCTCCCGTTGAGAGCCACTGCTGCAGATAACATGTCTTCCAGTTACAGTCCTGTAACTCCTCAAGGGCCTCCCGTTGAGAGCCACTGCTGCAGATAACAGTCTTCCATGTCCTGTAACTCCTCAAGGGCCTCCCGTTGAGAGCCACTGCTGCAGTCCTGTAACTCCTCAAGGGCCTCCCGTTGAGAGCCACTGCTGCAGTCCTGTAACTCCTCAAGGGCCTCCCGTTGAGAGCCACTGCTGCAGTCCTGTAACTCCTCAAGGGCCTCCCGTTGAGAGCCACTGCTGCAGATAACAGTCTTCCAGTCCTGTAACTCCTCAAGGGCCTCCCGTTGAGAGCCACTGCTGCAGATAACAGTCTTCCATGTCCTTGTGCCATAATAGCAAAAACAAAAATGCCAATAGTTTCCGTCTCCTCTTTGGGTTTTACACAAAGTACAATAGTAGTTTTAAGTATATCAGTATTAACCCATTTAGGCCTGACATTGAAATTAAAAAAACGTTCGCTCTGAAAGAATATATATTCAAAGATTTGTGCCGCATTTTCATGATTTTTCAAAAAATAGCAGACCTACAAGCTCGTAGCGCGTGGATCTGCTATTTTTCAATAGCTAAACTGTAACATAATGCTTAGTTAAAACACCAAAAGGGGTTCCCGTCCATAATGGGTTTAAACTGCCTTTTCCCCACTTTTCCGTTTTGTTCATTAACAACTTCTCCTCTGTTCTAACCCACATCTTTCTCTCCACCTGCCTATCAAACCTATACCTTCTCACTGGCTTGGCTCCTCACCCGTTTCTCTGTTTCTTTGCTTCCCCCCACCTCTCTCTCTCTCTCTCCCTCTCTCTCTGGTGGTGCACGCAGCCTGTGGCATCACTGCAGCCCTCTCAGCCCGTCTCCTATTCAAGCCCCTCCTGTGCCCAGGTTCTCCTGCCCATCTCTCCTCCCCAGCAGTACACCATGGTACCGTTACCTCTCTGGAGACCGCTGTCTCTTAACCCATTTAGACCTGAGATCAGATTCTAAAAATGTCTATGGGCAGTGCAAATAGGTTGCTGGAAACTGTGATTTACTCACGTTAAAGACCACGCCTGACAAACTGCATTGACGTGTCAGCATAACCAACACGTCATGCAAGTCTGCTTGTTCACAGTGTCTGTTTAATTTCAAAACGCGTCTCGAGATGAACGGTGAAACAATCATACGGTACGGAGAAGCTCTGAAATACATGCAAACGTAGTTTTGACGTGCCTACTTTGACACCTCCAATGTGATTACAGCTGTTGTAAACAATGATTACATTGAGCGTCTGACACTGTGAGTGTGTCAGGGACATTGGAGTTAATTTCACACTTCACTCCCACATTAATAGCCTGTTTTGGACATGCCATAGATGACAATTCTCAAAAATATTCTAGGCCGTATGTGAGGATTTAACCCATTTAGGCCTGACGTCGAAATTAAACAAATGTTTAAACAAATGTTTAAACAAACTAATGTTTTTAATGTCTTCTACATCAGTTTTCTGAAAAACCGTATGTTTCTGTATCAGTGGTGCTCAATATTTCATGTCAAGGACCCCAAATATTATATGTAATTGACCGCCATCTGAAAATGTTATTCCAGGAACCTCTCGGAAGCAAAGCTTTCGCTCTGAAAGAATATATATTCAAAGATTTGCGCCACATTTTCACGATTTTTCAAAAATAGCAGACCTACATGAGTACCTTTACTTACACAAAGAACTTCACCAGGGTCAGTACCTTTACTTACACAACACTTTGCTCCTGTTGACAGTCGTGATATTGCTCTAGACCAGTGGGTTCCCAAACATTTTAGCCTGTGACCCAAAAGAGAAATTTGATGTCTCCCCGGGATCCAAACTAGTGAAAATAGCAGATCTACAAGCTCACAACACGTCGCTTTGTGCCACGCTGTGAGCTTGTAGATCTGCTATTTTCACCTACTACTTATGGAATTTCTTAGATTTTTCTTTTATTATCTTCGTCACTGGGAACTTTTTTTTTGCTTTGTTTGGGAAACGGAGCTCTAGACCATCATGTAGGTCTTGTGTTACATTCACATCGGTCAGGCAGACATGGCAGAGAACGTGTTGTTGGGCCTGTCCAGGCCATATATGGGCATATAATATGCCGACTTGCAGTGACGTCGTTCATGTCCGGTCCATATATGTTCTGGACTTTATGACATGTCAATGTTGGCCTTAATGTCGTTATTTAAAGGGCTTTTACAGACTGTTTTCAATTAGAATTTGTTTTCTTGTGCATCTTCTCTAGTTTATTAATTAGCTCATAGCACAGTGGAACCAAGTCCATCTTATCTAGTTTATTAATTAGCTCATAGCACAGTGGAACCGAGTCCAAATGTTGAAGTGGCTGTTTTTTGCTCTACTTGTCGGGTCCGCACTGGCCAGTGACGTGCTCGACTTCACAGATGATGACTTTGACAAGAAGATCGGAGCGAATGAGCTCACCCTGGTGAAGTTCTTTGCTCCCTGGTGTGGCCATTGTAAAAGACTGGCACCCGAGTATGAGGCAGCTGCCACCAGGCTGAAAGGCATCGTCTCATTGGCCAAAGTTGACTGCACAGCCAACAACAAGGTCTGCAGCAAGTATGGAATTGGCGGTTACCCGACTGTGAAGATCTTCCGGGATGGAGAGGACTCGGGTCGTTACGATGGCCCCAGGACCGCAGATGGCATTGTCAGCCACCTTACAAAGCTGGCTCTACCATCTTCGGTGGAACTCAAGACTGAAGCGGATTTTGAGAAGTACATTGCAGGCCCCGATCCCAGTGTTATTGGGTTCTTTGCCGACAGTGGAAGCGCCTCCCAGGCCGATTTCCTGACGGCAGCCAGTGCTTTGGGTCGGCCTTACCGTTTCGCCCACACCAACCTAGAGTCTCTTCTCCAGCAACACGCAGAGGGAGTCACCGTGTTTCGCCCGGCACAACTCCGCAGCAAGTTCGAGGACAGCACAGTGGTGTTCAGCACGAAGAAGAAGTTGACCAGCAACAAGATCAAGAAGTTCGTCAAGAACAACTACTTCGGCATGTGCCCCCTCATGACCGAGGGCAACGAGGAGCAGCTCAAAGGGGAAAAGGACATGCTGGTGGCCTACTATGATTTGGATTACGACAAGAGCCCCAAGGTCTCCCACTACTGGAGGAACAGGGTGATGAAGGTCGCCAAGCGTTTCCTGGACGAGGGGAGGGAGTTGAGATTTGCTGTGGCAAACAAGAACCTGTTCAGCCAAGACGTGTCAGAACTGGGCCTGGTCGGGAGCACAGGAGAGCTGCCCGTGATCGGCATCCTTACTGACAGTGGACTCAAGTACGTCATGACGGAGGAGTTCACTCGTGATGGGAAGGCCCTGGAGCAGTTCCTTCACGACTACTTTGACGGTAACTTGAAACGCGTCTGAGCCTTTACTGATCCTAGAGAACAACAATAGACCAGTCAAGGTGTGGTGTCTGCGAAATTTGACTGTAAACTATTACATTAACCCATTTTGACCTGAGATCAGATTCTGAAAATGTCTTCTACATCCTGACAGTTTTCTGAAAAAGCTATGTTTCTATGTCAGTCGTTCTTTGATTTTTCTAAAATAGCAGACCTACAAGCTCGTAGCGCGCCACTGAGCTTGTAGATCTGCTATTTTTCAATAGCTAAAGCATAACATAATGCTAACACCAAAAGGGGTTCCCGCCCAAAATGGGTTAACCAGAAGAGGAGATTTGTGTAAAGAAATAATCTGAACATTTTCAAGGTATTTATTTTTTTAATGTTCAGAAATAGCAGATGTACAAGCTTGTAGATCTATTTCTGAATAACCAACGCTCAAATGGGTTAAACCTTTTTTTTTTAACGATTTTAGTTTTAGGTTTTTTTTTCTGCCTTCATTGATGGTTCACGTCAAGACATGAATGGAACCTTTGACTAGGTATCATGCATCAGAGGCTATTACACGCCTTAACCAAATGGTTAAGGCTATCAGCGCCTCCACATTAAGGACCGCTACGCCCCCTGGTGTGACCACTGCAAGTCTGACTTCTGCCTTAACCAAGTGGTTAAGGCTATCAGCGCCTCCACATAAAAGACGGCTACGCCCCCTGGTGTGACCACTGCAAGTCTGACTTCTGGAGCCTAAATACAAAGAATTGGGAGAGAAGCTGGTCGGCAAGCCTAGCGCTGTCATTGCCAATATGAACACAGCATCCAACGATGAGCCTTCCCTGTAAGAAGTCAGAGTATTCCCCACAATCTACTACTCTACCTTTTGGACACAACCCAAATATATATATGAGGGAGGTCGCGAGGTCGCGCCTACCGAAGAGGTAGGCCACCAACCCCCTGATTGCTCAGGAGAAGCCAAAGAAGTTGGAGCTATAATATGGTGAACGTAGTGATGGCGTTCCTGAAGTGAAACAAATTATAGCAAAGAGGGACTATTTTTTTTTGTCCACACACACACACACACACACACACACACACACACACACACACACACATTTGTGAATTATTTTCTAAGGTAAATCAGGCAAAACTCACTGTTTTGCTGCCTTTTTGCTATAATTTTAATGTTTTTTTTGTTGTTGCTATTTTTACTAGAGCAGTTGGCCTACTTGAAACAATGCAAGTTGGAAATGGATGCCCCACCCTGCAAGTTGGAAATGAATGCCCCATCCTGCAAGTTGGAAATGGATGCCCCACCCTGCAAGTTGGAAATGGATGCCCCACCCTGCAAGTTGGAAATGGATGCCCCACCCTGCAAGTTGGAAATGGATGCCCCACCCTGCAAGTTGGAAATGGATGCCCCACCCTGCAAGTTGGAAATGGATGCCCCATCCTGCAAGTTGGAAATGGATGCCCCACCCTGCAAGTTGGAAATGCATGCCCCACCCTGCAAGTTGGAAATGGATGCCCCACCCTGCAAGTTGGAAATGGATGCCCCTCCCAGATATTATGTCTGTATCCCTTTTATGCCCATATATGGAGTTCTTTGTCAGGCATGGCCAAATATGGAGTCTATGCAGACGTCAGAATGATGTCAGAACAAGCCAGCTCCATATATGGACCCTGGGCAGGGACCCTGTCCCGAGCCTGGGAGGAGGCCTTTTTGGGGCGGTTCTGGACAACCGTGGGTACGACCGACTTAACACCGGGCGCTGCACCCCCTGTTGTGGTGTGTCGAATTTGAAGTCGTGGGGCGAACGGTTGTCGAGTTACATGGATTACAGACGTACACAGACACACACAGAGACTTTATAGCATTTATAGTTGCTTTATGTTATTGCTTCTCTTTTTTGTTTTCTTCTGCTCTGTAAAATACTTTGCTCTGCATTCATGTCTTGGAAGGTACTATATAAATAAAGTTTATATATACGGTCATTTTTGAGTGGTGTAAACCACTCCTACAACTGGCTTTGTTAGTTTACGTGTCTGTTCGTACCAAAAAATGAGCATGGTTGCTATGGTCACCCAGTTCACACGGGTGTGATTTCATTACGTCAGACCACAGTTGATCAGTCTATATAAGACCTTACACCACTCAGTTCACACGGGTGTGATTTCTATTTATTTTTTGAGTGGTGCAAACCACTCCAACAACTGGCTTTGTACCCGTGTACACGTGTTCGTACCAAAAAAACGAGCATGGTTCCTATGGTTAGTGTGTGGCGTCGCTGACATAGCTGATCAGACTATATAAGACGTTGCACCACTCAGTTCACACGGGTGTGATTTTTTATTTATACTTTTGTATTTTGTTGAGTGGTGTAAACCACTCCTACAACTGGCTTTGTTAGTTTACGTGTCTGTTCGTACCAAAAAATGAGCATGGTTGCTATGGTCACCCAGTTCACACGGGTGTGATTTCATTACGTCAGACCACAGTTGATCAGTCTATATAAGACCTTACACCACTCAGTTCACACGGGTGTGATTTCTATTTATTTTTTGAGTGGTGCAAACCACTCCAACAACTGGCTTTGTACCCGTGTACACGTGTTCGTACCAAAAAAACGAGCATGGTTCCTATGGTTAGTGTGTGGCGTCGCTGACATAGCTGATCAGACTATATAAGACGTTGCACCACTCAGTTCACACGGGTGTGATTTTTTATTTATACTTTTGTATTTTGTTGAGTGGTGTAAACCACTCCTACAACTGGCTTTGTTAGTTTACGTGTCTGTTCGTACCAAAAAATGAGCATGGTTGCTATGGTCACCCAGTTCACACGGGTGTGATTTCATTACGTCAGACATTACGTCAGACCACAGTCTATATAAGACCTTACACCACTCAGTTCACACGGGTGTGATTTTTATATATTTTTTGCAAAATTCTAGGGTTATATTGTCCAGATCGTTCAATGTTTTCTCCTTGTGTGAGGAAGCCAAGTTGCCTCCAACACATAACTACATTTCTGTTTGCCGCTGTCCACCGCTGCCTAGGGATGGGTATCGTTGGGGTTTTTTTAATCCGGTACCGATTCCGGTTCTGCTTATCGATTCCGGTTCTGCTTATCGATTCCGGTTCCTAACGGTTCCCTATTTCAGTTCCAAATGGTATAAAATAAATGTTTATTAAAAATATTAAAATAATAGGTCAAATGTTTATTTAACAACGTTTTATTCCTTTTTATTGCCGTAGTCAATTTAAGACATGTAGGCTAATGAGTAGAGTAACATATTATCCTTTATTCAACTGTACGTTGAGGATAAGAGTGAGAATAAGAGTGACAATAACACATTTCGACAATAACAAAAGAAAGCTCAGACTGAGGAGCACTGCAACACACACTCGCACACACACACCGTCTCACATGTGCACACACACGCACATGCACGCACGCACACACACAGGCACGCACGCGCACACACACACACACACACACACACACACACACACACAAACCTTTTATCATTAGGCCAATATTTGCTCTATATGATAGTATATGTGCATGTGTACATTCAAACTGTAGGATTGGTTATTGTCACGGACAGAAGTGATTCTTTCCTTTTCCAACTGCGTGCGTTGGGAGTGCAGTCAGAGCCATTAATTAGCAGCTCTGTACAGCTGTGAGACTCTGCCTTTCATGTACCGCTGTGCACGGCTGTTCGCTGATCAGTCAGCTGCGTGTTATTGTCTCACTGATTGAATGGCTGGAGCTCAAAGGTTATCCCAAAACGGGAGAGAGAGAGAGAGAGAGAGAGACGCTCGCTGCTACTCTACTCCTTACAACAGTGTTTCACCGAATTTTGAATAAATAAATAATTTACGCATGACTGCGCACGTCTGTAGGAACCGATAGTTGGAACCGAAATGTAATTATTGTAATGGGTACCCGGTACCCGTGCATGTTCGGTTCGGTACCTGCTTGGTCCCAAGGTTCAGGAGCCACCCCTACCGCTGCCTGATTCCATGTGAATGCGGCATTATACTTGAACCTACATATGAACCCTAGCAGAACACTTTGTACGTGACATGGTAATAATGACCGGGCGTGTCAGCGTCGCGTCTCCGTCACCGTCAGGGAATGTTACCTTTTTAATCAATGAAAGGTGGCTCCACTGCCTGCGTTGCGTGACATTAACGCGTGCATTAAAATTGAACCGGTGCGTTTTTTGACGCACGCGACGGAGACGCAACGCGTCCGGTGGAGCCCTGGCGTAACACTCTAACCCCCACATTATTTTATTACTGATCTTTTTGTGGAACATTATGCTTGATTTTATATATTGTCTTTTACAACTAGTAAAGCTGATTTGCTAATGATTTCTAGAAATGTCCGATGAAATGTCATCGTGCCAGACAATTAGACTAGATTGTACTGAATAAAGATCACACTCGTGTGAAGTGAGCGGCGCCATTTGTCATGATTATGTCGCTTTGTGTGTGCCCCCCGACCCCCGTGGCCTAAAGAGTTTATAGGGAATAAAACGCTCCATAAAAGGTCCATAGGCTTGGCTGCCACATGTCGTCGCGTTCATTTGGCAGCCTCTGTGGCACCCACGGTACATTTATTACACCCACAGTACATTTATTACACCCACAGTACATTTATTACACCCACAGTACATTTATTTTGCCATTGATTTGGCCTAAAAAGTTAAAAGTCCATAGACTTGGCTGCCACATGACGTCCCTGAAGGCACACACAAAGCCACGCGTTGGAGCGGCTAGCACCGCTCAAACACACACAAAGCCACGCGTTGGAGCGGCTAGCACCGCTCAAACAATGATGGCATGACGTTGGAGTGGCTAGCACCGCTCAAACAATGATGGCATGACTTCCATATTAGTCAATTAGTAAAAAAGTGTATATGTTAGGCACCTGTCATATTTCATAGTATTCTAAGTCTATAATCCTGACCCACCAGCACTAACATTATTTCTGTTCTCTTCCAGGGAGACGAGCTGGCGCCCCAGTTCAACCATATGACGCTGAGTCGGCAGGGCTCCAGCGAGAACCCTGAGCCTCCCCCCATGTACCAGCCCCCTCCCACCGTGCTGTCCCAGCACCCCCCTCCACAGACCAGTTACATTATGGCCACTACGGGTCCGCCTATGGCCCCTCCGTCTGGCTACCAGCCAAACACTGGCCACCCCCATCCACCACCCCCTCCGCCGCCTCCGTCCCAGCCCGTCATGCAGGCCCAACCACCTCCACAGGGTTACATGCAGCCCCCTCCACCACAACAGGTATGATGGCTTCCTTCACAGCTTAGAAGATATCGTAGATACATCAAGTACTATTCACTAATAATTGTATGAAACCAGAATTAGGCACTCTCCTTTTTGGATGACGTTTGATTGCTGCCTCCATTACCTCAATCATACGGCAACTACGCCTGTACATGGGAAACAGTCAACGTAGCTGGAAAATATTAGCGACCAAAGCTTTCTTCTGTACATAGCTAACCAGTGCGCAGATTGAGTGAAAAGGTGTGAACTGTCAACGATGTGATTCCTGTGACATAGAGGGGTTTGGAGAGTGTCCTCTTTCCACTGAGCAGAATGCTACTCGTTGCCTTCTCACTTGTGCACTCAGTCAACCAACCAGTCAACATGTCACACTCTTTTGCTCTCTCCTTGCTGACCTATTGCAGCTTTGAATCCATAAAGCATTCATTAACATTCACTAGAGGAGAGGGAACACAATGGACCACTTACAGT
Organism: Electrona antarctica; assembly: GCF_951216825.1. Classification (NCBI taxonomy): domain Eukaryota; kingdom Metazoa; phylum Chordata; class Actinopteri; order Myctophiformes; family Myctophidae; genus Electrona; species Electrona antarctica. Next base: position 12,190,981 of record NC_136790.1, read on the forward strand.
AGGAGCGTGTAACTACTGTTCAGAGAAATGTAGAGATGGAAACTAGGAGCGTGTAACTACTGTTCAGAGAAATGTTCAGAGATGGAAACTTGTGAACCACACCGGTGTGGAGTTTGTCATTGTAGATTTATAGGGTAAAGGGTGTGTTTACAATTTCCCATGGTCATTAAAAGGTTGCTGAACATACCAGGATAATTGAGTTGCTGTTGGCTAAACATCATTGCTTGGATGTTTGAGAAGTATCTGTTCTCCAGGGAATATTTTCAGGCTAGACTTTTCAAATTAGTCCATGCTTTAAAATCTATTAAAGTGCAGTGATGACTTACCTTTGACAAACTATTAAATTGGTAAACTACAATATTTGGAAAATGGTCAGCTGCAATATAATGTATACTGTAATGTAATGTATACTGTAATGTAATGTATACTGTAATGTAATGTATACTGTAATGTAATGTATACTGTAATGTAATGTATACTGTAATGTAATGTATACTGTAATGTATACTGTAATGTAATGTATACTGTGAGTCGTCGTAAATGCGTTAAACATGCCAGACTGCCCGATGTTGTCTTTTAGCCACTGGTCCTCTATCTATAGCATGTAATTAATGCCAGCATAACCTGGGACAGTGACGTAGACTCCGTGGGGGCGGCGGGGCTCGAGCCCCCATGATGAATTAGACCTGAATATACAGTATATTCGCCTAGTCGGTTCGTTTGTACCGCGCCAGGTCGCGCCCGTTCGCGCAATTCTCGTCTTTGCATTGACTTTGTATGTAATCGCGCAGCTCTAACCATCCAAGTCTGAACGCACGTTAACACCTTTTGTCCGGCATTCAAATGCTAATCTTGTTTAACCTGCCAGGTAGGGTACAGTACTGTACTCTGCTTAGGCTACTTGTTCACAATGAAAAGGAGTAGCCTACCAGATGACTCAGTGCTGCAATCATGGCATTTAAACAAACATGCTCTTATAATCTACAAACACTGTGACACGTTTAAAGATTGTTACAAATAAGTGTTTAGAACCTAAACGCTTGGGTTTAGGGTGGAATGAAAAAAACAACAACTTTTTTTCCCCCGTTGCGGCGGGCGCCCCCATGACGCCCCCCCAGTCTGTTTCTACTGCAGCACCATTAAAACACATTTTGTGCCCAAAACGTCTGTGGACGTCCTGGGTATTACCGCACGTGCATAGCCCAAGACGTCTGTGGACGTCTTTCAAAACAAAACAAAAATATATATATATATTTTTCTTTTTTTATTTATTTGTTATTAAAAAAAAATCATTTTTTTTTTTTAACACGTGGTGCCAAAGTTTGTGTTTTCGCCATTGAGAATGCATTTGGCGTTTAAATTAAATAACTCCGAAACTATAAAACATTTCAAAGTAAAAAGTTCCAGCATGTGTCTCCACAGTCAGCTGAATTATAAAAAATGTGAATGGATTTTCTAGGTGAAAGTGATTTTGGGCAGTTTTGCGTGGGCTCTCAATGTGTTAATAGAGAGCAATCAAAGTAGATTGTACCGTTTACATTTTATTTTGTAGCAGCAGCAAGGCTGGTATTGCAGTCGCTGTACCGCATTGTTCTGCAATCTTCGTTCCTACTCTTACCTATGGTCATTACATGTGGGTCATGACCGAAAGAATAAGGTACAATTTTCTCAGACGGGTGGCTGTCATCTCCCTTAGAGACAGGGTGAGAAGTTCAGTCGCAAACTCGGAGTAGAGCCACTGTTCCTTCGCTTTGAAAGCAGCCAGCTCAGGCGCGTAACTACCGTGACGCAGACACCGCGACTGCGTGGGGGCCCAGAGGCAAGGGGGGCACACGGCCGCCCACCCGCGCCGTCTGTAAAATTAAATTATAATACAGAGATGCAATGACAGTTGAGTTGAACAAAGTTTGGCGGAGCCTGCATGGTGGTGGCTGCTGCTATAGCACACACAGCCCCACACCATACCATAATATGCATAGGCAACATGTGCCCCGCCTCTCCCAACAGCTCTCCTGTCTAGAGTGTAGCGTCGGTCCCAGGCTGTAGGCTAATAACGTGAAGGAAGTCAGTAGTGTCTGTGGCGCACCGTGAGTGTGCATGCAGTGGGCTTTCCCAGTCTCGAGTCCCGAAAGCCAGCCAGGTACGTGCCCAAATCACAACTACAATAATTGTACAGTGCCCCGCTGTTTATAAACCAACACGCAGTTTGGCTGCTGCTGCTGCTGCTCTGTTCACAATTGCGACAGGTACCGTACAGTGCCCCGTTGCGCTGTTTATAAGCCAAAACAGTCTGGGATATTTCGATCGCGGGGGGGGAAGGGGGGGGGGGGTGCTGTCGGGGGCACTCGCTGATCAGCCTGCGTCAGGGCCCAGTGACATCTAGTTACGCCCCTGAGCCAGCTTATAGTAGGTGGTTTGGGCATCTAGTATGGATGCCTCCCACTGGTAGGTGACTCGCCTCGGCATCTCCTAGGAGGAAGTTGCTAATGTTGTTCTGGAACTGTTGCCCCTGTGACCCGACTCTGGATAAGCAGTTGAAGATGGATGTTTTATTTGTTTATTTTATTTTTTTAACTTTTTTCTATACTTAGACGTCTTTGGTTTCCAGATAATTACAACATGCAGTGGTGACAGACAGCTCGCAAATCTAGACCGTTCAAACTGTATGTGGCGTGTTTCTGTCCGGTGTTTTATGCCTCCTCCAGTTTGGATGTTCTTTTTATTGTTTTTTACCTCCTTTGCAACGTATCTACCCATGCTCTGTACTTTTCGTCCCTCTCCATGCCTCTCGCTCTATCCTCTTGTCCTCTGATGTTCATACGGTATTGACTGGGAAGGGAAAGCATACAGTACATATGGTGGTGGTGTTTTGGTGTGTGGGTGGACGACAGTGGAACAGAAGAGCAACTATTGACGCTGCTGCACCCCGGTGGACACCGGGGTGCTTGCGATCCCTGTCATGTATGCAGATAAAGGCAGAGGCAGCAACTATCGATCCTCCTAACTTTCACCTGCTCTCCCTCTCTGTCCTTTTGATGTGCCTGTAGGGATCTATAGCGAGTAGCTGCATTTAGCCCAATTATATGGGGCAATTAGAGTACTTGCACCGGAAGCAGACAACTAACAAACCATTTTGTATCTTTTGTATGTTTTGTTTTTAGTTTTTTTCCCTCCCCAATTTAGTCATCATGCCAATTGATTCCTCCCCACACATTTCCATGTTGTCACTGCTGTTGTATCCTACCGACTCACGAGGAGCACCCACCGGGAGGACATAGAGCCTCAAACACTCGCCCCAGCCTGTAGTTGTAGGAATATGTGCAGTTTTGTTATTTTCTGATGTTTGAAGCTACACTTTTTAAAGTCCAGCTTCATGGCACTAAGGAAATGCGAGAAACACTTATCTACATAGACATGCATCGAAACCTGAAGCTAGTCCTTAGTGTTGACGCTGTACATGTGAATTGGGGCACAATGAATTCCAAAATCAGCCACTAAAAAGTCGTGTTGGCTGATCATTTTCCTATTGATAATTGATTAATTTTCCCTTCTGTTCCCGCCCTTTCGTTCGTCACCCCACGCCTCATGACATCACACCTCCATATATGCTCACACCTCGTGACATGTCACGCCACCATATATGAAGATCACGACACTGACCTCATCTAACCCTGGATAACCATACATGGAGAAGACTGGATCATCACCTAGATCTGCATATATGGAGCCAGTCCAGCAACTCTATATATATATATAACTCAAACAGATCTCAATCAGATCAGACCTCAATCAGATCTCCATATATGGAGCTGACCTGTTCTGACATTCCATATGTTGATCTGACCTCATCAAACCCTGTACACTCAAGACACGCTCCATATATGGCCAATACAGAATTCATTCCATAGGTTGATCTGACCCCCCCATGCCAAAGCGCCAGTGCTCGCCCAGCAGTCTGCCGTCACCCAGGTGGATGCGTGCACACGACCTCCCCCTGCACGCGACCTCCCCCTGCTTTTCGCCCTCAGGGCGCCTTACTGGTATTGGTGTGGTTGCTCTAACAGGGCGACCAGACTATAGTAATTGCCCGGGCTGTATTTGACGTGTGACGTACCATGTGGGTCAATACATCGTCATCATCATCATACTGTACTTAGCAAGCTATACTCGAGCCCACACCAGAATTGTGCCTTTCGAGTGTGTCTTATTGCACGTTTTTGTCTCACGAATACCACATGCTGTTGTAACTGTTCTCTCTTTCTTCCCTCACCCAGATCCAGGTGTCGTTCTATGCCCCTGGTCAGTATCCCAGCTCGGGCCAGCAGTACCGCGTTTCCCAGCCCATGCCCCACCAGGTGTCTTATCCCACCCAGCGCGCACAGCCCATGCCTCAACCTGCACAGCAGTCAGGTTTGTATATATGTATTTGTCAACTAATCTATGTTTAGCAGTACCAAATTAAATCTAGCTGGCACATTTCATTGGGGGGGGGGGGGGGGGGTGATAGAGATAGAAATAGATAGAAATACTTAACCCATTTTGGGCGGGAACGCGCGCTACGAGCCTGTAGGTCTGCTATTTTTGAAAAATCGTGAAAATATTTATTTCAGAAAACTGGAGGATTTAGATTTTTTTTTAATTTTGAGGTCAGGCCTGAATGGGTTAAATACCCAAAGTGAATAATGAGGAGTCCACAAGAAATAAAGGATTTTCCAGTCAGCGAGCTGTCACAAAATGGACACGGTCACAAAATGTGTCACAAAATGGACACGTTAATGGACACGTTAATATAATAGTACATTGTTATCATGATTTACCGTTCTGGTGGGGGAGAGAGAGGCTAGAAAGGCTACACAGTGGTACCTTAGAGTATATAAGTGGTGCCTGGACCGCTGAGCCACGGCCCAGGCCGAGAAACCCATTTCTATCATGAGATAGAAAGGCTACACAGTGGTACCTTAGAGTATATAAGTGGTGCCTGGACCGCTGAGCCACGGCCCAGGCCATGAGATAGAAAGGCTACACAGTGGTACCTTAGAGTATATATGAATAGAGACGGCACCGGATTTCTCCTCTCATCCACTTGCATTAAGTTGCTCAAAAGCGCATGAGCCACGGCCCAGGCCGAGAAACCCATTTCTATCATGTAGGGAGACTGTGTGTCTGCTTCGATACAGCACAAAGCCAAACGTAGGAGAAACAACATGTTGTTCACAGAGAGAACAGATAAACTGAAGGTTCTGGGGAAAACGGGAAAAACAATTCTCTCTATCGGCATCATTGGTCATCATCATTCACAAACCGGGATCAACGTGACAGATGACATCATTCACAAACCGGGATCAACGTGACAGATGACATCATTCACAAACCGGGATCAACGTGACAGATGACATCATTCACAAACAATCAATGTACCGAAATACCCAGTCTTTGGTATGACCTGGCCGGGGATCGAACCCCAACCTCTCTGCAAATACTTGCTTCCCAGCCATGTACAAGTAGTGCTAAAGAGGCTGAGCTTCGGCGGGTACTGTGACGTGTTAAACTCTCCAAACAAAACCACTTCTTCCGATGATGGTTATTAGCTCAAAACATGAGGTCCAAAAAAGTTTTTACTGAAACATCTGAAAGGCAAAATAAGCATAAATGAAGCTTAACTGAAACAGAAAGCAAATAAAAAGACTATTGTGTCTCATTCACCCTCGACTGACACAAATCAACAGATAATATTAAGGAGACGTCACAACAGGAGCTAATTGACAAATATGAAAGGGTGAGCATCCAAAAATAAAAAACGGAAAACAGGCAAATATCTATAAAGAGGTGTTGCTAAAAAATACTACCGGTACTAAAATGAATGTTACACAGCATGACTTTAAAGTACAGTGTTGTGTATTTAACATTCATATTTCCATGAACCTCATCAAAATGTATTTGTCTGGAATTCCACTGTGAACTGATTTTAATCAATTAATTTTAATAAATCTTTACCAAGGCATAAGAAAAGAATCCTCTAGGTCATTCTGTATGTTTGATTAGTTCTACCAGGTGAAAGGTAGATTTTAAATAACCTTGAACCAGCGTTGTTCTGACAAGTCGAGCACAGTGCACTCTTACCCAAATTCATTGCATTGGCAGGCAGAGAGAGTTGACTAGGTGAATGGACGCTGGCTCGCAAGCAAGGCCTGCTAAGGCCATTTTGACCTGAGATCAGATTCTAAAAATGTCTTCTTCATCCTGACAGTTTTCTGAAAAAGCTATGTTTCTATGTCCGTGGTTCTTCGATTTAAAAAAAATAGCAGACCTACAAGTTCATAGCGCGCCACTCGGTGGCGCGCTATGAGCTTGTAGATCCGCTATTTTTCAATGGCTAAAGCATAACACCAAAAGGGGTTCCCGCCCAAAATGGGTCAACAAGACCTTCCAACCAGGCGGTGTTCTCAAACACAAACTTGCTGTTTGTTTATTTTGGCAGGACGTGAACTACTGTACACACAAGACCCTTTTTTATGGGAGCATTTAAATGTGTCATCCACATCATTGCCTGGAATTGCTGCAGATTAAGCATGTTGGGAGTCGGTACTGCCCAGACTTGTCTATACTGTTCTATGAAAACAGCCATGGTATCCTTTAACCACTTTACAATTTACAATTTAGGCATTTAGCAGACGCTCTTAATCCAGAGCGATTTACATTAAGCAAGAACAAAAAAGCATGGGAATACATCACATAAAAAGCATTTATCATGAAACATGCGTACCGTAAGCTAAGAACGTAACAGTGGAATAACTTTCAACCTGGTGTCCCTATTGTCATGTCATCATAGACAGACATTTTCATAAACTGTCAAGATTCTCAAATTGCTCAAACTGTGAAAATGGCTCATTTACAACACATCCGATTGTAGATTGGCTATTTTTTTTACTTCTGTAGCTAGTTGTCTACAATTAAGCTTCTGCAGTAGTAAATCTGTAATATATTTCCTAGACGTGCGCTTATTTGTCTTTTTTCTGCTCAAAATGAGACAATCTGGGATGTTTAGGACCTTATAAAACCTGAAAACAAGCTAAGCTAATGATGATGCTACCGCTGGGCGATGCTGCTCCTCCTCGCAACAACAACAGCAGCAGCTATGGGGGGGGGGGGGGGGGGGGGGGGGGGGGGTATACGTCCTGGTTAGTCAGGGGGCCCTTCTTTGATTTTTCACACATTTTCTGGCGCTGGTGCCATGATTTCCCCTAGAGGGCTGGGATGGATTGTGTTAAGATGTGCAAAATACAGCTCTCTAATTCTAAAGTCATATCTGATCCTACTGAGGGGGAATGTTAACGTTCATACATACTGCCCCTCCGTTTAAAGGAGAATTCCATGCTAGAAAGCTTTCTTACCTTTTGTAGTTGTTACGTCCCCATCAAAGAGGTCCAGGTGTTTTTTTGTGCAAAAACTCCTTATTGGCTATTTCCCCTACCATAAGCCCTCAATGAATTGAATGGGAATTGAATGGGGCTATGGGGTGTTGTGCTAATTCGCTTATTTCCATCGACATAAGTAGTAAAGTGTGCTGCTTGGGATATTATTTACATTATGAAGAGAGGATATACAAAAAAATAATAATTTTGAGCGATGGAAATGACTAATGGAAATGGAAATGACGATGGAAATGACTAACCAGGTATACGTCCTGGTTAGTCAGGGGGCCCTTCTTTGATTTTTCACACATTTTCTGGCGCTGGTGCCATGATTTCCCCTAGAGGGCTGGGATGGATTGTGTTAAGATGTGCAAAATACAGCTCTCTAATTCTAAAGTCATATCTGATCCTACTGAGGGGGAATGTTAACGTTCATACATACTGCCCCTCCGTTTAAAGGAGAATTCCATGCTAGAAAGCTTTCTTACCTTTTGTAGTTGTTACGTCCCCATCAAAGAGGTCCAGGTGTTTTTTTGTGCAAAAACTCCTTATTGGCTATTTCCCCTACCATAAGCCCTCAATGAATTGAATGGGAATTGAATGGGGCTATGGGGTGTTGTGCTAATTCGCTTATTTCCATCGACATAAGTAGTAAAGTGTGCTGCTTGGGATATTATTTACATTATGAAGAGAGGATATACAAAAAAATAATAATTTTGAGCGATGGAAATGACACCCCATAGCACCATTCAATTCCCATTCAATGCAATTCATTGAGGACTTATGGTAGGGGAAATAGCCAATAAGGAGTCTTTGCACAAAAAAACACCTGGACCTCTTTGGTGGGGACGTAACAACTACAAATAAAGGTAAGAAAGCCTTCTAGCATGGAATTCTCCTTTAAAGTCTGGAAAACGTCCGTAATTCCAGTGCATGTCTGAAAGTGACTTAACTCTCTGTGTTGGATTCCCTCCAGGTCTGCAGACTATCATGCCCAGCCAGCAGCCCAGCTACCAGGGCATGATGACCCCCATCATGCAACCCCAGCAGCAACCACAGAACCCTGGTCTGCTCAACTCCCAGAGAGCAGGCATGGGAGGCCAGATGCAGAACGAATGCAGAATGATGGTCCAATACCCACAGATGCCCTCGTATCAGGTACAGCACTGGTTTCTTAAGTGGGGTCTGGGGACCCCAGCGGTCCTTGAGAGGGTTCCAGGAGGGTCCCCAGAATTATTTTCTACCATCTCACAACCAGTGTTCTCATCGGGCCTGAAAATTAAGGCCCGGCCCTACCCTACCCTAACTGCGTCGGCCCTAACAATTACCATAATGTTGGGCCCGAAAACCCGAAAAAGCCAGAGTGGGGGGAAAAAAGGAAAAAGAAAAATGCCACTATATGGTGGCGCCTGGCGTCGTGGTTAGTGTTATTGAGACGAGTGTGTCAGAGAACTGACTAATAGTTGCTGAAATGTCCAATACTGTCCCCGTTAACAAAGTGCAACTTTTTCACCGTTCACTGTTGTGCAACAGTCCCGAACAGAGCTATACAATATTATTATTATTATTACTATTAACTTGGCTATAATCTACTAGATTACTGTATCGTTTACATTAATCATTGCCTCTCAAACCCACATGCCACGCGTAATGTGCGTTGCCTAACCAAAAGAACAGACATACAAACAATCAACATGCTGCTCGATGGCATGTCGACAGCTTGCAGATCTGTTCTTTTGGGCACACAACAAGGCGCGCGCGAGCCGTCCTACGATGGGGAAACTGAATAGCTGTATAGCGCTACGATTTGGAATTAACCAAATAGCTGTAGCCTACAGTGGACTGTAACATTGCTTGTTCATCATGTAACTATATTACGTGTATGCAGTGAACATTAACATTATTATAATAAAATTATAAAAAAAATAAAAAAATTAAATAAAATAAAAAAAATCACGGAAAATCACAGAGCCCGAGGCTCGGCCCGGCTCGACTAATTATCGTGCATTTTGGGCCCTACCCTACCCGAAAATGTCGGGTCGGGTTCGGGCAGAGATTGAGAACTCTACTCACAACCCGTTGTGAGCTTGTTGATACCAATAAGGCTCTAAGGATGACTATTGATCTATCCGTTCACTGCTAAACAACACATCAACTAAAAATACCACACCGTCTCTTTATGCCTGATGTAAAAGCACCCGCACGGTCAGGTGAGGCGAAACACCATACAGAACATAATGTGGAGTTACAATTGATGAACTGTATATTTATATGTCTCTGTGGTCTGATTTACATTTTTTTTTTTTTTTGAGCAATGTTTACAGCCTTGGTTTTCAGACATTTATAGATTCCTTGTCAACCAATGGCCCTCCTTAGAACCTACCAGTAGATAATTCTGTGTAAGTTTGTCCTTTAAATCGGTAAACACTATCTATCTCTATCACAAACGCTCCTATCCTCCTGGTGGAGACCTGTGTCCTGAGCCGCACTTCTTCTAGTTTGATCTGTGACGACTGTTTACTGTAACACATTGAGAAAAAGACACCAGAAGTGTCTTTTCGCTGTCCGTTTGATGGTGGTAAAGCAGCTGTATACGTGGGGTGTTGTGTCCAGGTGCCAGTGGGTAACGAGTCCCAGCAGGTGGTGCAGCAGCAGTACCAGCAGCAGGTGATGGTACCAGTCAGCCAGTCTGTCCAGGGGCCCATGCCTGTATACTACAGTGTCATCACCCCCACACAACAGAACAGCACAAGGTATTGACTTATTTATAAGTTTGTTTGTTTGTTTGTTTGGGAGGGGCAGCACATATTGATGAGCACCACATACACTGCAATGTAAATAGGCCAGATTTACCACGGTATCACATCCATACCGTCGCTGTCCACTGTGTCCAGTGGAAACCTTGTGCATAGGTCCAAAACCGTTATTGTTATATTGGGTGACTGTGGCTCAGGAGGTAGAGCAGGTCGTCCAATGATCCATGGGTCGGCGGTTCGAATCCCGGCTCCTCCTGTCTACATGTCGAAGTGTCCTTGGGCAAGACATTGAACCCCAAATTGGTTGTATGACCGTGTCGCTCAACAAACATGACTTATTTTATATTGATGAATCAAATATTGATATTCGTGGGTCTGACCTGACCTGAGGCTTCCCGCCTTTCCTGTTTTTTCCCTCACTGTCACTACAATTACGATGTATTACTTGCGCAAGCAGAGCACGCAAGTATTGTGGTCGTGCTGGCTTTTTTATGCGTATGCTCTGAGGTATATACAGTATACTAGTAGATGTTGATGGTGACGTAATTAAGATACGTTTCAATGTCGGGTTATAACTGGCTGTCGATGGTGACGTAATTAGGAGGATATGTTTCACTGTCGGGTGAATTAAAGGTAATGTCTGTATGTATACATGTATGTAATCTGAAACCTATCTTTATTACGTCACCATCAAAAGCCAGTTATAACCCGGCATTGATACATATCTTAATTACGTCACCCTCAACATCAGTATATATACCTCCGAGCATACGCATAAAAAAGCCATCCGACCACAGTATAGTACTTTCAACTTACATACATGTATACATACAGTACATACTGTACATTACCTGTTACCCAACCAATATTGAAACATATCGTAATTACGTCACCATTGACAGCCAGTTGTAACCCGACTTTAGTATTTCATTTCATTGTTTTACAGAGAGGCTGAGATTTGAAAGTTCGTAGCGGTCGACAGTACTTGCGCGCTCCGCTTGTGCACTAGTAGGCCAGCACTCGACAGAGTGCAGTTCTAGTTTATTATGCCTTTATTATAGACAGGAAAGTAGGCTGACAGGAACAGGGGAGCTACACGCAGCAAAGGCCGTCGGGATCGGGACTCGAACCTGCGGCGCTTTGTCAGGCTACATTGTAGCCTATCTGCCAGGACCGATGCGCCAGCGGTCCGGTCAATAATCTTATTTTTTGCAACAATGTATATATTTGCCTCAAGGCTCATTTTGGAATGCGTCTGCATCTTATAATGATTATAAGAAGAATATTATAAATGATTATAATATAATCTACAGTACCACAATGTTATGAAAAGCAGCGATGTCATGATCCTACTACTATTACATTTAATATTATCTGTTGATTCTGAGTCCTGTTCCCACATTTATATTTTACCAGATAAGCTGCACAATGCACATTCAATTATGTTAAAGGAATAGTTAGTACTTTCTACCTGATTCCCTTTGATTTCATCAGCTTTGCTAGAAAATGATAGCACACTATCAATGGGCATTTTCTCAATAACCATAGTGCTGGTTACAACAAACAACAAACAACTATTCCTTTTAAATTAGTCAACCAAAATGTAATTTAAAAATATATCATGCTGTTTATGCAATGCGTCTGTAATTACTTTGATGAGGCAATGGTGGAATTCACTTCTTTATTTTGCACATGGAGTACATGAAGTGCATTGGTACTGTATGCTGACACATTTTCTTATGTTTTGGTCAGAGATTATCACTATGGTTGAGAAAGATGGGGGGAAATAGTTTTTGGTCAGAATAATAACATCCACTGCTGCTAAATAGTAAAGCTAGACTCATGTCTGTGTGTTTGTCTGCCAGTCCATCAGTGAGTTACCTGCAGCCACCCAGCTCTGAGCAGTACCAGATCACCCAGTCCCCAGTACCACCCAGTACCCAGTACCAGATCACCCAGTCCCCAGCCCCCTGCAACGCGCAGCAGATGCAGCAGCAATATTCAGGTATGTGGTCGTGCCCAGACGTAGTTTAGCAGATAAGCTTTGCACTTTAGTAAAGGATTAGTGTTTAACCCATTTAGACCTGAGGACGATTCTACAAATGTCTTCTAAATCCTGACAGTTTTCTGAAAAACCCATGTTTCTATGTCAGTCGTTCATTTTCATGTCAAGGACATGATTATATGTAATTGGCTGCGGGACCCCAGAAGAAGCAAAGATTTGAGTTAAAAACGTTCGCTGTGAAAGAATATATTCAAAGATTTGCACTACATTTTCACGATCTTTCTAAAATAGCAGACCTACAAGCTCGTAGCGCGGCACTCGGTGCCGCGCTATGAGCTTGTAGATCTGCTATTTTTCAATAGCTAAAGTATAACATAATGCTACACAAAAAGGGGTTCCCGCCCAGAATGGGTTAAAGAACATCTGGAACACAAACTTGTCACTGGGCTTTTACATGAGATTGACCTTTGGACAGCCAAGGATGATTCTAACATTTCAACCTCACCATGGCTTTGGCTCTGTGCACTCATGTGGACAAAACAGACTTAGATTCTGTTTACTGTATTGTATGTGTGTCTCTCTCAGGAGTGCCGCCCCCTGGTCCTGGGGTCATGGTCATGCAGCTCAGTGTCCCTAATGGGCCACAACCTTCCCAGAATCCTCCTTTGGTTCAGTGGAACCCCTGCAAGTACTACAGCATAGAGCAGAGACCCAGCAAGCCAGGAGAGCTCTACAAAACTGACAACACACCACAGGTACACGGCAGCACACACGTAAAGTCACAAGCAATCCAGTTATAGACCCAGCATTCTTTGTGTTGCAATGCCACACAATCTGCTATTCACTGCAAATGTTGTGCCTATTGTTACATGACCAGCATAGGGACACAAGGAGTGGTTAAGGATTTAGTCCTGAGAAAAACATGCTTAGTGTGCCCTCACCCACTGCTAGAGAAGGTTGGTTGGCAGGAAGGTTGGTCATGAGGGTGCAGGGTTCTTTTGTCTCTGATTAATGTACTGTTAAACTGATAACTATGCTGAGCATCTCAAATGTTGTGCTGTGAGAAGGATGGGCTGGGCACGTGTAATCTTTTGGCTTCAGCCCATGCCTTTTTTTTTTTCACTTAATTTTTATTGATGAAAAGACAGACAACAAAACAAAAACCAAAAGACAAGACGAAAAAAAAGAACAAAAAGAGGAAGACAAACAGCCCATGCCTTTTGATCAACTTCACGGTGCTGTTTTGTTTTTTTCTTTGCTGATGTAAAATTTGTACTTGATTCTGTGAAGATGTTCAAATAAACTAAACTAAACTAAAAGTGTCTTTCTTCTATGTCTTCTATCCTCTCCTGTCCTGGGGCATACAGGCCAGTACTCAGCTGAGCAGTCCTCTGGCCTCCCCCAACCAGTCGCCCACTCCGTCTCCCTCTGGGAATGTCAGCAGTGTCTGTCCAGGCCTAGGACCCCTGCCTCTCCTCTCCCAGTTCCCCCGTCCTGCAGGACCAGTGCAAGGTACACAGATGCACACCTACAGCATACACGGGCAACTGGTGGCCCCCCACCATCACTTAATGCAGCCCGCAGGTTAATATCAGAATACAGGGGCGGCGGTGGCTCAGGGGTAGAGTTTCCGGATGGTAACCGCAAGGTCGCCAGTTCGAACCCGGGCTCCCCCAGAGTTAGTGTCGAAGTGTCCTTGAGCAAGACACTGAACCCCTAATTGCTCCTGATGTGCTGGTTGGTACCTTGCATGGTTTCTGCCGCCATCAGTGTATGAATGGGTGAATGTAATGCACAATCTATGTAAAGCGCCTTGGATAAAGGCGCTATATAAATGCACCATTTACGGATATATTATTGATTTCAGCTGTTACAATTCTAAACACAAATGCAAGCATGACCCGCTTTAATTACTTAAGTCTATACATTGTAGCTTGTATTAATATGCCGTTGCCTAACAAAGCCCGTCCGCCGGCCATCCGGTCCTCCCATTAGATTAGCCGATATTAATATACTATTAGGATGGTGTCTGTCATGTCCAGTCCAGAGTCGTATAGATGAGAGAGTTACGACAACTCTGTTCCCAGTCCAATGGCGGCTCTTCTACATAGACTTATATTGGCGAAGAGTGAATGCATTGGAGTCTATTGGCTTTAGAGTGACAAACGAGTTGCATGGCTCCTTTCAATGGCTCTGATCCACTCCATAGCTGCACGCCCACCACAGACGCCGCCCTCCCACCCGCCACAAGTTCACAACCTGAACTATATATGCTTTATGTTGGCTTCCCTCCGTTTTCATGTTGATGGTCAAATTCGGTGGCCCATAGGCATGCTTGAAAAACGGACACATACTAGACTACAGACATGAATAAAATAAAAATACTACATACGTACTCTATGTACACCAGCAGTAGTAGTATTTTAACCCTTGCTCTTTCAAGTATTTTAACCCTTGCTCTTTCACGCTCTTCCATCGCGACGCTCTTTACTATCTGTGTTGACTCATTTATGTTGGCCATAAACCAAAGGGTTTCGACCATCTCACCCACATAACTGGCACCTTTCCAGTTTCCACTCGTGCTCCTCGCAGCCATATCGGCTCGACCGTGGCGTAACTTCTCACCTAGAGACCGTGGCGTACCTCTCACCTAGAGACCGTGGCGTACCTCTCACCTAGAGACCGTGGCGTAACCTCTCACCTAGAGACCGTGGCATAACTTCTCACCTAGAGACCGAGGCGTAACCTCTCACCTAGAGACCGTGGCGTACCTCTCACCTAGAGACCGTGGCGTACCTCTCACCTAGAGACCGTGGCGTAACCTCTCACCTAGAACGCTCACACTGCGAGTCCATGTTGTGACTACAACCACACACAACCACACGTACTATTCAGTATTTAAGCCCGACGTCATTTTGTAGTGCTACGTTACGTCCGGGTCCAAGTGGCACCAGCTCCCGTCCGCATCTCATTGTAAATAGAATATCTAAACGCGTGAATCTTTTTACAATGACGTTATTTTTCAGAAAGGAAGCCATTGAGGGTTAAAATGGGTCTTAATGCTTCCAACTCGAGTAGAATTATTAATGTTTGTCCATGACAAAAAATATATATGCTGTGGAGACAATAAAGACTATTATTATCATTATTATTAAAGGTGGTAACAGTCCATTTGCTCAGTCAAATATTTCGGGGGCATATTTAGAATGTTTGCAGGCTTGAGTATGTTGAATCTAGTTTGCATTAATGAGGATTTAGTTGACACAATGAAATAAAATGGCGATAGTATTCCGTGTGGGGCAGACGGCCTGTCACAGCCAGATTTCGGAGAACAGCGCAGCTTTGTTGTTGCGAGGAAAGCGGTAAAATGAGACTTTCGTGGTTGTTTTCGTCTCAGATTTAGTCCGACGGAGCGTCACAGTATAACTCTATGGGTACACAAAAGCGACACAAAAGTAGGACCCGGAAGTATCTCAGGAGGGGGCGCTCACGTCACGGCTAAAATACTGAATAGGCACAGGAAAGATACTTTCTTCATTACACCACAATACCATGAGTATTCATCATTCTGTGTTCACATTACACCACAATACCATGAGTATTCATCATTCTGTGTTCACATTACACCACAATACCATGAGTATTCATCATTCTGTGTTCACATTACACCACAATACCATGAGTATTCATCATTCTGTGTTCATTACACCACAATACCATGAGTATTCATCATTCTGTGTTCATTACACCACAATACCATGAGTATTCATCATTCTGTGGTCACATTACACCACAATACCATGAGTATTCATCATTCTGTGGTCACATTACACCACAATACCATGAGTATTCATCATTCTGTGTTCATTACACCACAATACCATGAGTATTCATCATTCTGTGTTCATTACACCACAATACCATGAGTATTCATCATTCTGTGTTCACATTACACCACAATACCATGAGTATTCATCATTCTGTGTTCATTACACCACAATACCATGAGTATTCATCATTCTGTGGTCACATTACACCACAATACCATGAGTATCATGGTATTGTGGTGTAATGTGAACATCATTCTGTGTTCACATGCAATACCATGAGTATTCATCATTCTGTGTTCACATGCAATACCATGAGTATTCATCATTCTGTGTTCACATGCAATACCATGAGTATTCATCATTCTGTGTTCACATTACACCACAATACCATGAGTATTCATCATTCTGTGTTCACCACAATACCATGAGTATTCATCATTCTGTGTTCACATGCAAAAAGTATTCTCAAATCAAGGAGAATTCCAACACAAACTGGGTGTCATTTGCGTAGTATTCGTCATCATGCCTACCGGTGATACCGGTAATAACAGTTAGCTCAACAGCTTCTGATGAACTGATGAAGTTCCATGTTGTTTGAATGTCCGTGTTGTTCAGGTGACGGGCGCTACTCTCTATTGGGCCAGCCTCTCCAGTACAGCCTGTGTCCTCCTCCCCTCATGCACAGCCAGTCCTCCTACAGCTCACATCAGGTCAGTACTGGTTAGCCATAGAAACACTTAAAGGGGAATTCCACTCATTTTCAACATTTTACTATGTCATTAATATACCTTAGAGCTGTTGTGTGGAAATAATACAAAACGTCCCCCCATTCTGTGTTTCCTAGAACACAGAAAAAAGAAGAAACATTAACATGGTGAATCACATCTTGATGACATCATCAAGATGTGATTCACCATGTTAATGATTTTTTTCAGCCCTCCAGTTCTAGGAAACACAGAATGGGGGGACCTTTTTATTATTTCCACACAACAGCTCTAAGGTATAATTAATGACATAGTAAAATGTTGAAAATGAGTGGAATGCCCCTTTAAGCAATGTAAGTGAATTTTTTTATTATTTTTAATATTATTTATTATTATTATTATTATTATTTATTTTCTTTTTTTTTACTTAAAACTTACTATAAAACGTTTATATAATGTTGGTTTTGCTATTTGTTTTATGTGAATTGCACATGATAGTGACTTGTAATCGACTGTAATCGACAGCATTGCTCCCAGTATTCTTACATTCATATTGTGGGAAATCCCTTATTTAATGTATGGGTGCCAACATAAATAATTCCACAACCAACTTCTCTTGTGCCCTCTACTGTATGTACGCTGATACTGTATGTACACTGATACATCCAGATGTCTCTATCGAGTGTGTATACTCCCACCTGCTGCCTCATGGTGGTATTACACTCTCTATCAACAGCTAGATGATGTCTTGCTGTGTGGTTGTGTTGTGTTCCAGGGCCAAGGAGTGATGAAACATGATGTCTTGCTGTGTGGTTGTGTTGTGTTCCAGGGCCAAGGAGTGATGAAACATGCTAGATGATGTCTTGCTGTGTGGTTGTGTTGTGTTCCAGGGCCAAGGAGTGATGAAACATGGGGCGCGAGGGAAGAAACAGCCACTCAAATCTATGTCGACAGACCTGGGTATAACTGATGTTGGTAAGAAACATGCAGTTATGACCTAATACCACTTAAACATGTTGGGGTTTGGGAACATGCAGTTATGACCTAATACCACTTAAACATGTTGGGGTTTGGGAACATGCAGTTTTGACCTAATACCACTTAAACATGTTGGGGTTTGGGAACATGCAGTTATGACCTAATACCACTTAAACATGTTGGGGTTTGGGAACATGCAGTTATGACCTAATACCACTTAAACATGTTGGGGTTTGGGAACATGCAGTTATGACCTAATACCACTTAAACATGTTGGGGTTTGGGAACATGCAGTTATGACCTAATACCACTTAAACATGTTGGGGTTTGGGAACATGCAGTTATGACCTAATACCACTTAAACATGTTGGTAAGAAACATGCAGTTATGACCTAATACCACTTCAACATGTTGGGGTTTGAAACATGCAGTTATGACCTAATACCACTTAAACATGTTGGGGTTTGAAACATGCAGTTATGACCTAATACCACTTCAACATGTTGGGGTTTGAAACATGCAGTTATGACCTAATACAACTTGAACATGTTGGTAAGAAACATGCAGTTATGACCTAATACCACTTAAACATGTTGGTAAGAAACATGCAGTTATGACCTAATACCACTTCAACATGTTGGGGTTTGAAACATGCAGTTATGACCTAATACCACTTAAACATGTTGGTAAGAAACATGCAGTTATGACCTAATACCACTTCAACATGTTGGGGTTTGAAACATGCAGTTATGACCTAATACCACTTCAACATGTTGGGGTTTGAAACATGCAGTTATGACCTAATACCACTTAAACATGTTGGGGTTTGGGAACATGCAGTTATGACCTAATACCACTTAAACATGTTGGTAAGAAACATGCAGTTATGACCTAATACCACTTAAACATGTTGGTAAGAAACATGCAGTTATGACCTAATACCACTTAAACATGTTGGGGTTTGAAACATGCAGTTATGACCTAATACCACTTAAACATGTTGGGGTTTGAAACATGCAGTTATGACCTAATACCACTTAAACATGTTGGTAAGAAACATGCAGTTATGACCTAATACCACTTCAACATGTTGGGGTTTGAAACATGCAGTTATGACCTAATACCACTTCAACATGTTGGGGTTTGAAACATGCAGTTATGACCTAATACCACTTCAACATGTTGGGGTTTGAAACATGCAGTTATGACCTAATACCACTTAAGCATGTTGGTAAGAAACATGCAGTTATGACCTAATACCACTTCAACATGTTGGGGTTTGGGAATGCATGGGTTAGGGAGTGGAAATGGAAGCGGATTGAGACTTAGGCAAAGGTTCAAAATATAATTTAGATAAAATGTTATTTAGATTTATGCTAGGTTTACCTGTGATCCCAGTTTACTGAAGCACCACTACACTGTGCCAGTGTAGTGGTAAAATAGCCGTAGCCTCTGGCTTGGCTCCCTGTTGCAAAATGAATTTAAAAGAGAAAAAGAACAAAACGGCTCTCAGCAACAATATTAATATTTTCAGTGTTTTAAACATTTCTGATATTTTCAAAAATAAATTATATCTATGCTGCTGGGCAGCGACAATGTGCCCAAATTAGGAACGCCAGGTTGAAGGTGGTTAAACTTGCACAATAATCATATGAAGTCAAAAACCTTTTCTTTTTGAGCGGTGCACACCACTCCAATGACTGGCCGCGTGTGTCCCTACATCTCTGTCTGTCTGTCTTGTGCACAAGTAGGCCATGTATACTTGTGTGCAAGTTTACATTTATTTGTATAAATATATATCTCGGCCTCTCTCTCTCTCAGTGGTGAGTCGAGTCCTGGAGGTGACGGACCTACCGGAAGGGATATCGCGCCCAGAGGCTGAGAAGCTCTTCAACCAGCTGTCGCTATGCGGTGCCAAGATCCAGTGGCTGAAGGACCCCCAGGGGGGGCGAGGGGGGTGCATGGGTGGGGCCCCCGGGGCGAGCGTGGGCATCGGAGGAGGAGGTGGGGCGAAGGGCGACGGCCACCACCACCACCACCACCACCACGACCCTGCTCACCTGTACACGGTGGTGGCGGTGTTCCCCAGCACCATGGCTGCACAGAGTGCTTCCTTCAAACTCAACAACAGTGGGGTCAGCCTGTTCAAACTGAGGTCCGCCAAAAAGAACTATGACCTGCGCGTGCTGGAGAGGGCCAGCTCCCAGTGAGAGGAGGGGCGGGAGAGGAAAACCGAGTGGGGGGGGGGGGAGAGACACTTGTGTGTGTGTGGTGGAGAACAGGAAGGAGTGCTGACTGAGGAGGGACTGCTGCTCTCTCTGTGTCAATAGGAATCCCGGACGATGATGATGATGTGTCAAATGTAAAAAAAAAAGGGGGGGGGGAGAAGGTGTGAATCACGAGGTGGCTATTTGTTTGCAAAAATGACAATTTTTTTCTTTTTGTTTGTTCTATTTGATTTTGGTTTTTGTATTTATATAACTGAAGAGCACACAAGACACGTGAGCATGTGTTTTCAACTGTTGCTGTGGAATGTGTGCTGCCATTTATCACAAAAAAGATGTGATGCCACATACACACTCACAACACAAAGGCCCTCATTTATCAATCTTAACGTAGAAACCAGCGCAGGTCTGACTGCAGGAGTCGTCTCACGGCGGGGCTCATGTGTGATTTATCAAATGGTCATATCCTGCCAATCACAGCGTAAGAATGGTTGGATGTTGATAACGTGGCGGCTGACAACAATGGTCGTTTAATTATCACAACCTTAAATATTCTTGTGTCAGAAGCCTCGACCCTTGAGTTGCAACACGGCGAAGCGGAATACAGCCATCTTCTCCGACATGTACATTTTCTCCACCAAACATCTCTGTGTATAATAATTTCAGAAGCGATGTGGTCCTGTCTCCGTCGTACAGTGCCCAGTTGGGTCTGTGATCCACTGGCTGCATTAGAACATCCATTGGCAGTGCACCCCGTTATCGCAATAATAATATTGCAATATGGTGCAGAACTCCACAGCCACAGAATAATTTGATGCTTTCTTGTGCGTATTTTGGGCACAACCTGCACTCCTGCTGTGATGAGGAAATGACCAGATATTGCGTGAGGGAGTTGCCGTCTTCAACTAGAACTTGAATCGTGACAAAATAGTGTGGGAATATCAATTTCCCTCATTGCTGCTGAGGATATATGACTCCGACCCTGGAGACATATCCGTACACTCACTGCTGTTTTGCTAAATTTAAGTCCTCTTGCGTCTACTCGCACGTATACTGTAGCTCGCCATTGTCTTGAACTGAAGGACCTTTTAAACCTCTTTTAAATGGGTGACTGATTTAAGGATCGGCACTAATATGTTGGATTTCAAAAGAGAGGAGCGATCCGAGCACCTAAAAATGATGGAGGAGAGGGCATAAAATCATTAAATCAAGGTACTTTATATTACAAAAGGGTAATATCAAAACCAACATATTTTGATCAAACGGTCTCCATCGAGGCAGATACTAACTGCAAAAGAAACGTAACGAAAACGCATAAAGATCTCCACTTCTGGTTTGATGTGTTCAGTACCTATAATGTATAAAAGAGTGCATAAAAGAGTCATTACTATTGTGAATATCTTTAAAATGTCTGGCTATAGGATAAACTAGTTTGTTGGTACGGATGGCATATTTATGCTCTTCAAGACGGCGCTTTTGTAATAAAGTACCTTGATTTTTACGCCCTCTCCTCCATCGGAGTGCTCGGATCACTTCTCTCTTTTCAAGTTTGATTCCCGTTGATCCTAGAAGCGTACGTTTTCTTTTAACTCTACTTTTATCTCATTTGTGCACCTGCTGTAGTTGATCTCTCTTTCACTTTGCTAATATGTTGGATTGTTTTTAATTCCTCAATTTTGAATGCTTATAATTAAGTGCACAAAAGGTATGATAAATGAGGGCCAAAGACCCGCTATGTAGAAAACGTTCAAACACACACACACGCGCGCACACATGGTCACTTGCGCAGGCAACAGGGTCACGTAGCACAGTGGTTCTCAAAGTGGGGTCCGGGGATCCCCTGCAAAATGGGGTAAATTGCACTCAAAAATCAGTTTAACCACTTGTATGTACATTGGCTATTTGAAAATAGCCCATCTACAAGCTTTTAGATCGGATATTTTTAAAAGGATCTTATTCTTGAGCAAATGTGAAAGATATAATATAATATTTTTGAACATTTTAACACAAATTTTGTATGGGGGTCCCTGGCACAAACTATTTTCAGATGGGGGTCCGTGGCCTAATTCGTATTAATTTGGGGGGTCCTTGACATAAGAAAGCTTGAGAACCACTGACGTAGCATATACACAACCAACACACTGGACAGTCGACCTCAGTCAAGCCTCCCTCTCTGCATCCTCTTCATTCCTCCTATTACTCCTCTACCCTTTCCTTCTCTCCTCTCCTTCCCTGCCTCCTGGCACTCTCACATCGCCCCAGCAGCTTCTACAGTATTTACCACATGAACCCTAGCATCCCTATTTTGGGCATGTCATCATCTTAGACAAACGTTCGGACAAGATAGGCAAACATTCGCCAACAATAGCTGATCATCTGCACGCTCGCAACACTTGCAGATCGGCTATTTTCCGCAAAGAGATTTGGTGTACAGGGAGAAAATGAGAGGGGGCCATGGATAAAGCCTTGTGGGACCCCTGGTTAACGAAGTATATAGGGTCTAAGTGGTTAATGTCTCATATTTATAAACTTTCATAGGAGCTCGTCATGTGCTCCCGCTCTCTCTCTCTTGGCGCTCTGCCTTTCGCTTCCACCCTCCTCTTGGCCATGTCTCAGCTGCTCCGCCCACTGCTCCCTCCGTTCCGCTCACGTTCTCTTGCTCTCTCTTTCTCTCCTCTTTCGCTTTCTGTTTGCCTTACTGCTGTTGTGGGTTTCTGTATTGCGCTGTTTTTTCTCTCAGAAGAGTATTGGTCTTTTTTTGGTTCGATATATTTATATAAGTGATGTAAGGAATAAATGAAATCTATATATTCAGTGATATTTTCTTTTCTTCTCTTCTCCCAGTGGATAAGTTTAGGTCTTCCTTTATCCCTGACCCCTTTATCCCCTCTTTCAACCCTTCTTTTCTCCTTCTCTCCTATCTTTGTTTTTCTCCATTCCTTAGCCTCCCAGTGCCCCCCTGCACCCTCCCACCTGTCCACCTACCTATCCTGTCCCCCTTGTGTTTGCGTTTCTTTCTTGTTTTTTTTCGTTGACAGCTGTGCGGAACGTATCAGAAGAAGTAGTTAAAAGTGCACAATGATTGCATATGTCTACTGTAAATTTTATTTAATCTGTTATATTTTTTGTTTGTTTTAAAAAATATAAAAGTCAAGAAAAAAAATCTATCAAAAACATGGCATGGTCTGGTGTCATTCATGGTCTGGTGTCATTCATTATCCGATTTCCTGAAATAGCTTGTGAAAGCTTGTATACTGTATTTACACACACACAACTCTGGTTATGGTCTCAACTATTGTCTGATTTAGCTTTGTACGTGTAGAATGCAAGGGTAACAATGGTGTTGGCCCGAGCTGTATACTGTGTGCGTGCAACATGCTAGAAGTGTATTGATTTCATGGGCTATTTCTGGAAATGCACGATTATGGCATATTATTAAAGTGACAGATATTGGAGTGCATTTAAATTGTCAACCCCGTTACTGCTGGGGAGAAATCAGAATGGCTTTCGCTGTATGATTTCACCATCACTCTTAACCTGAAGTCACAGGCTTTGTAGTCATGCATGAGATTGGATGCTACTATTCAGACAGGATGGCATCTTAATGGGTAACAGTATTGTGGATTGGTTGATCTATCTCGGAGTCATTGTCTCCACCAGGCCGAAGGCATGGGGAGAGAGTATGTTTTGCACTCCGTCCGTGTGTGTGTGTGTCTGTCCTTCCTTCCTTCCGTCCGTCCGTTATCAGCTAATCTCCGGCACCGTTGGCCCATCCATGCCAAACTGTGCACACACACTCCATGGATGCCAACGACGAACCTCTGCCCCAAATATTCCTTAACGGCCTGTTATAGCGCCACCATGAGGCCGATTTAGGCAAAACACATTTCTGTAGATTACTCGTACACTTTTTATCCATACATCACACAATTCGGTATACACTATCTCCATAGTCATGTGATCAACACAGATCTGCACAATTTCCCATCTTCCATCCTGATTGGCTAATATTGGCTTCCAAAGCTCACATGATTGGTCCGTTTTGAACAAAAATAACAGGCCAATTCCTGTTTTTAGCTATAACTTAATCAATCTGTATACAACTTATGTATGCGCACTCCCTAGAGGCCATGGAAAAACATTGTCCCTGCATCCCTCCACATCTGCCGGTTATAGCGCCACCATGAGGCCGATTTCTGCTAAACACATTGCTTATGTTAGTTGCACAGATTTCATCCAAATCTCACACAAATCGGTACACATGATCTCTGTAGTCATGTGATCAAGACGAGTCTGTTGGATTTATCAGATTCTACACTGATTGGCTAACATTGCCTTCTAAAGTTTTCAGGAGTGGCCCGTTTCGTTCAAAATGCTGCACATGTCCTGCTCATCCAGAATTCTATCCTCAGAGATTCGATGAGTGATCTGGCTCTGCATTTCCTCAACAAAATGAAGAAAATTGTTGCAAAAAACAAACAAACAAACAAAAAAACATGTTTATATTACTCCTAAACATTTTGCCAAACATCACACACACTCCTATCCTCCTGGTGGAGACCTGTGCCCAAAAGGGCACTTTTTCTAGTTTACTGTGTGTGTGGGGGGGGGGGGGTTGTTTTTTTTGCATTTCAATTCAATTCAATTCAAAGGGCTTTTCATTAAGGTACAGCCGTAATGAGCACACAGTGATCTTTATTCACAGTCAAGGACATTTTACAAAGGTCTTCACTAATGTAAGTAAAGTGCTGTAATTTTCACCACTCAGCTGGGGGGGGGGGCTTGACTGCTTTTAAAGTGGCTCAGCTGTCACAAACACTCACATGGACACACACACAGATGCAGAGTCAGGGCAGAGCTATACCGCATACATTACTCATCCCCATCTCCCACCTGTTGGAGCCCCATTTGGAAAGTTGACCATGTAAAGACCAAACAAAAGGGGTGGCAGAAAAAGCTGCAAAGAGTTGACATGCATTACCAATGTGGGTCTTTGCTGTGAGGGACCACCTTCTCTTGGAAGGCAGCAGAGTGACAAGAGGTGCGCCAGTGTGTGAGAAACTGCAAACAACCAACACGGTCAGTAAATGCATGGAAATGTCTGTTTACACTGGAAATAGGCCTAC
Organism: Electrona antarctica; assembly: GCF_951216825.1. Taxonomy (NCBI): domain Eukaryota; kingdom Metazoa; phylum Chordata; class Actinopteri; order Myctophiformes; family Myctophidae; genus Electrona; species Electrona antarctica. The sequence continues at coordinate 12,216,017 of NC_136790.1, forward strand.
CGATCAGATTTACTTCTGCTTGTTTGATTTCACACCTCACCACCTTGGCATGTTTTTTTTTTTTATGAGTCTGACTGTTTTAGGATTAGCTGATCCTTTGCCAGGATTGCTGTGCTTTGCCAGAATAGAGCTCACGTCACGTGTGAACATTTTGAAAGGGACAGCAATGTTTGAAGTTAATCTATTGGCAGAATAATGTTGATCTTGCACTAAACGAATGCTTAACATTATGCAATGACTAATATCTAACAGTTGTACAACTAAATATAAAATAGGCTTAAATATAAGGCAAGCTGGTTGGTATCTCAATTGGAGTGCACCTATTGGTTTGGGGGAAGCCCTCTGGCATGCAGTCAATCATGTGGGGATCATTTGTTGGTTTTCCATTGCCCTTCATTGTTCCAGAGCTGCACCACCTGCTGGAGGAAGTAACACCTACACCTGAGACAACACAACCCACACCATGGCTCACTATGACTCGTAAGTCCAGTTCATTCACAGAAAAACACAGAAATCACTCAAAGTTCTCTTTACAAGTCGCTATTAAGGAGCGACTTAAGGTATTACGGTGTCCTTATTTTGGGCCTTGTCATTATAATTAAGGGGAATGTTTCACAATTTGTCCGTTTCTGAAAAATGGACTATCATAGACAAAGTATAAAATAGGGCATAAAGGAGCACTTCACCCGGCCATTTCCAATGCTCATGGCTCCATTTGTCTGTTCCCTCTGTGTCTCAGAGGTGGGCTGTGGACAGAATCATGCACGCCAACAACATCCTCCATTCCTCAATGGTCATTTCAAACCAGATTTCAAACTTTTTACTTTGTTTTAGATTCGCTTTTATTTTTGATTGATTGAACACTTTATTAGATAAGTCCTGGGGACTTGTTTCCATCTATGTGTCTTCATCAACCGAGCATAGCGTTGCTGTCGGGAGGAAACCACCTAACTCCATTTTTGAGATTTGAGATTATTATTATTTTTGCATAAATCAGTGCTATTGAACACCCTTTACGTCAGTGTGTTGTTTCAAAAACAAAAATATTGAACCAATGAAAAGTATAGTTAAAACAAAGTGCTTGGGACAAAACTCTATTGGACCCTCAAACTGTCTGCTAATTAAAGCAGCTAACTCCACCACCTCTCCTCCTCTCATGGAACTAATTGACAATATATAAAGTCACAACACCAACTTTGATGAGGCAGTATTGCTTTGTTTTCAAAAGTTTTCTTCATTTCCTAAAAAAGTATTTCCTGAAAAATGAACATTTTGTAGTTTAGGTTTCTTCCCGACAGCAGAGATATATATCAACAGTTAACACATTGATACATGCCCATCAACAAATACAGCACGCTATCTTTCGATAGGGTCGCAGGCCCATCCATGGCTTTCCAAAATGATATCATAGGCCAACCAAGTCTATGGACCTTTAATTTATGTGGAGAGAGCCTAATGATACATTTCCCGTGCCAGCAAGAAGTCTATGGACTTTTATGTTTGTTTAGGGTAATGACAACGTAAGATGCAATTTAATGATAGAAATTAAGAACAAAGGAACAATTAAAAAAATCAGAAACAAATGAGAGTGAAAGCAGAAACTAGCTGTCCATTCCTATAGCTAGTTTTTTTGTAATACTTTTAAAAGTGGACACTGAACTTCAAGTGGCCTAGTGTCTAATTTCCAGTGGTAGTTGGTTCCAATTAGCAGCGAAAGCACTATCACCTTCCGTCACGAGCTTTGTCTTGGCGAGGTCAAGTAAAGGTTTGTCTGCTGATCTAAGATTTCGGGTGGGTATGTGAGCAGACAGGAGGTCAAAAATATTTAAACAGGTGCCAGTCCGCTCAGTGATTTAACCCATTAAGATCAGATTCTAAAAATGTCTTCTACATCCTGACATTTTTCTGAAAAAGCTATGTTTCTATGTCAGTGGTTCTTCGATTTTTCAAAAATAGCAGACCTACAAGCTCGTAGCGCGCCACTCGGTGGCGCGCTATGAGCTTGTAGATCTGCTATTTTTCAATAGCTAAAGCATGACATAATGCTAACACCAAAAGGGGTTCCCGCCCAAAATAGGTTAAAATCAATGCTGAACGCCACTGATAGCCAGTGCAGTGCATGATGTCATTGGTACGCAGAGAGGTTACTGAACTCTTCCACAACCCACCTTTGAGACAGACAGACAGAGCAAGTAAACAGAAGTGGTGCCAAATCACAGACAGCAGAACAGGAGCACGGGTGAATTAAGTGGTTAATCATTCGCACATTGGTGCTCAAATATAGCCTTAATCGTTGACACAACACAGCATCTCTTGGAATCACCACGTGTTTAGAATACCAAACTTTTTAGTCTGTGACCCAAAATAGAAATTAGATGTTTGCCTGGGACCCACACTAGTGAAAATAGCAGATCTATACGTTGCTTCACGCCGCATTGTGAGCTTGTAGATCGACTATTTTCTACTTCTTAAGCATTTGTTTTCCAATTGATGGAATTTCTTTTCGTTGATTTCTTCATGAAATTTCTGCAAGAAAATCATTGCTTTTTTGCTTTTTTGGGGGTGTTTTTTTGAAAATATTTTGAAATTGTAATGATTAAAAACAAAACGAAGGAAACAAAAAAGAAAGGGACCCATAAAAATGTGTCCACGACCCACGGGTCCCGACCCGGTGGTTTAGATGACTAAGACGCAGTGCCGGTGGTCCTCTTGTCCTATGGCGTGATTTATGCTACAAGGATAGGAGAAGCCCTGGTTACAGTGTGTCTATGTGTAAGGATAGGAGAAGCCCTGGTTACAGTGTGTCTGTGTGTAAGGATAGGAGAAGCCCTGGTTACAGTGTGTCTGTGTGTAAGGATAGGAGAAGCCCTGGTTACAGTGTGTCTATGTGTAAGGATAGGAGAAGCCCTGGTTACAGTGTGTCTATGTGTAAGGATAGGAGAAGCCCTGGTTACAGTGTGTCTATGTGTAAGGATAGGAGAAGCCCTGGTTACAGTGTGTCTATGTGTAAGGATAGGAGAAGCCCTGGTTACAGTGTGTCTGTGTGTAAGGATAGGAGAAGCCCTGGTTACAGTGTGTCTGTGTGTAAGGATAGGAGAAGCCCTGGTTACAGTGTGTCTGTGTGTAAGGATAGGAGAAGCCCTGGTTACAGTGTGTCTATGTGTAAGGATAGGAGAAGCCCTGGTTACAGTGTGTCTATGTGTACAAGGATAGGAGAAGCCCTGGTTACAGTGTGTCTATGTGTAAGGATAGGAGAAGCCCTGGTTACAGTGTGTCTATGTGTATAAACAGTTCTTCCTTCTGCTACATGCTAACAGATTGGATGACAAGGACTCGTTGGACATCCACGACAACCCGCCTCCCCCTGATAACGTGGTGAAAGAAGACGATAACACGGTACGATATCCTATATCCATCAGCTAATAGAGGGCATGTGACATCATCATCATACACGGAAGTTATGCGGGAACGCCTACTGAGGCTTCGTACACATCTACACAACAAATGTTCTGTCCGTGTGTGATGTCTGATTGCAATGTGATTGCTGCTCCAATTCATTTTCAATGGGAGTCACATGGTTTGACCAAATATTTTTGTTTGATGAGGGGGGAGCAATCAGCGATCAAACACAAATGTTTGATCAAACCATGTGACTCCCATTGGAAAAGCATTGTGGTAGCCCAAAAAAACGACCAAACATTGCTTGATTGGTGTTTGGTACGTGTGAATGAGGCCTGAGTGTCAAAAAACTACTTTCTGGCCTTGACAGCACATACTGTACATCCAAACAGAAAAGTCCTAACTTGATTGCATGATTAAACATCGTTAAACTCACTTTGCCACTCAGTTTATGCATGCACATACTGTATACCCTCATATACAGTACATACATGAGCCAAACAAGCCAAATAAAAAAGCTACCATTTAACCATATGTACGTATTCTGGGCCTAATGCCCTGTACTGTAGGTCAGGGGTTCTCAACGTTTTTGGCCGGGGACCCCCGGAAATGCTTTGGCAATGTCTCGGGACCCCTCGCCCCGCCCCCTCCCGACCCCCAATATAAATTGACTGCTACAATAACCTTAAACCATTTTGGGCGGGAACCCCTTTTGGTGTTTTAAGCATTGTTATAATTTAGCTATTGAAAAATAGCAGATCTACAAGCTCATAGCGCCACCGAGTGGCGCGCTACGAGCTTGTAGGTCTGCTATTTTTGAAAAAAAGGGAAAATAATTTTTTTTTTGTTTTTTTTTTGTTTTTTTGAAAATAATTTGAGGACCCCCTAAAATAATTTGGCGACCCCCCGAGGGGTCGCGACCCACGGGTTGAGAACCCCTGCTGTAGGTCATAACCTAATAGGCAAAGAGATTTGGTATATCAGATATTTATATTTCTATCACTGCTCCTTGGAGTGTGGAGTGAACTTTATGGATCTGAGATCACTGACCATATCGTGGAAGATGTAGGAGTTATTAGGTAGAATTGGTCTCAGCAGCCTCGTTCCAAGAATCTCAAACATTATGGATGGATGCCATGACAGGTAAATTCCAGTTAATTGACAGATGTACAAATCAATTTTCACACTATTCAGCTATTAACTGGGAAGTGTAAACCCAGTGGAGCTGAGTTCAGTTTTGTGAAAATGCTGTTTTGGGGTCTGTCACAGTTGTTTGTTTCGGAAAAAGATTGAAAATGAACACACCTTTTCATGCTATTTACTATTTAGCCATTATCCTTCATTGATTATGAAGGCACTGGAAAACATAATCTACTGTAGTCCAGTCTTGGAACAGCTCGTGAAACTGCTGTTATCGGTTCTGTTACTGTGTTTTGTTTTGGAGTCCTGATGGCCAAACAGAGTTGCCAAGTGATGGAGTGTAATGTGTGAACTGTCTCTGGGCTTAGACAGCTATTGTAAATTAATCCACCGCTTGCCAACAACTAATCCTGCCTGTGACAGAGAGACTGGAGCCAGGAGAGAGAGAGAGAGAGAGTGCGTGTGTGCGTGCGTGTTTGTGTGTGTGCGTGCGTGCGTGCGTGCGTGTTTGTTTGTGTGTGTGCGTGCGCGTGCGCACTCCAGTATATTTAGGAGGAGAATGACATTGTCATGTCATGACAGAGAATGACATTGTCATGTCATGACAGAGAATGACATTGTCATGTCATTCTCTTCATTGTGTGCAGTTAGGAGTTCTGTCTGTCTCTGTTGCTATTTTAAGATATTAGGCTCCCATTCATGTTATCCCCACCTGTGGTGTGTGTGTGTGTGTGTGTGTGTGTGTGTGTGTGTGTGTGTGTGTGTGTGTGTGTGTGTGTGTGTGTGTGTGTGTGTGTGTGTGTGTGTGTGTGTGTGTGTGTGTGTGTGTGTGTGTGTGTGTGTGTGTGTGTGCGCGCTCATGAAAGCCAGCGCGAGCTGCTGGCTGCCGAGGGTGCAGCTCACAACGTATGTTCTCTGTCTGTACCCTTCAGCACAGCAGACAGGAGTCATCCATGTGAGTCAGACCCCAGGGACATTTTGGTATTAATAGAAACATTCTAATAGGAAATATGGCGAGCAGCGGGAGACACCATGATGTTGGAACTCCTGTGGTTTCATGAAGAAGTGTGGAGCGTGATACAATGCATTCATTCTTTACTTTTGAAGAGAGCAGAAGAAACACACAGAAACAAAAAGAAAAGCCCAAATGGTTTATTTCAAAATTCGTTCAAAGTCTTGTTTAATTGTTTGTTTCACTGCAGAATCCCGAGTGTACGTTTAAATCTGGTTCTGGTTCTTCTACCACACCTGAATAAACCTGGTAGAGTTTCTGCTTGTTATGTTCGTTTTTAACAAGCTATGTGTGTCAGGCTGAAGTTACGCTTCAGTTTACACCCCTGGTTCTCAACGTGGGGTCCTGGAGGCGGTTCCAGCTAAATGATTTATAGGTAGGAACCAAATGGACCCTTGCGTGACTGTAACCCTGGGAGTGTAGGCTACAAATAGAACCAAATCCATTTGGTTCCATCTATAGTCTCAGAGTTGAATCTACAGTAGAACCAAATCCATTTGGTTCCATCTATAGTCTCAGAGTTGAATCTACAGTAGAACCAAATCCATTTGGTTCCATCTATAGTCTCAGAGTTGAATCTACAGTAGAACCAAATCCATTTGGTTCCATCTATAGTCTCAGAGTTGAATCTACAGTAGAACCAAATCCATTTGGTTCCATCTATAGTCCCAGAGTTGAATCTACAGTAGAACCAAATCCATTTGGTTCCATCTATAGTCTCAGAGTTGAATCTACAGTAGAACCAAATCCATTTGGTTCCATCTATAGTCCCAGAGTTTAATCTACAGTAGAACCAAATCCATTTGGTTCCATCTATAGTCCCAGAGTTGAATCTACAGTAGAACCAAATCCATTTGGTTCCATCTATAGTCCCAGAGTTGAATCTACAGTAGAACCAAATCCATTTGGTTCCATCTATAGTCCCTGAGTTGAATCTACAGTCAGTGTAGATTGTTATCCCAGAGATACCTATCATATCAAACGAGGGTCCGTGGTGGACTAATGCTTATCGCACTTGAAATGGAAAAGGTTGAGAATCCCAGATTAGACAGTACTTAGCTGTACAACAGTGTGTGAATGGGTGAATGTGAAGTAGGGCCTATAAAAATGCAGTCCATTTACCATTTCCCCTGTCTCTTCTCATGGTTTAGAGAAGATTGTGTGCACATTTAAGAGAGGATAAAACATTCCACACACCGTTTATACGCTCCAAAAAACTAACCAAATCATTTTCCAGATGAAGACCTAAAAGGGTAGAAACGTTGCACCAGTAATAAAGTATGTTTTTTTAGCTTTAAAACACTGTGCGTAATTGCGTATGTTATATCTTCTCATGGTTTTACATGTCGTTGCTGTATATTATTTAGTTTTCATTCTGTCTATGACAGAATCCCTCCATTTCCAGGTGTATTACATCTATGATGAAGAAGTGGAGGAAGAGGAGAACGATGAGCCACCCCCAGAGCCAGTGAAACCCGTCAACGACAAGCCTCACAAGTTTAAGGACCACTACTGCAAGAAGCCAAAGTTCTGCGACGTCTGCGCTCGCATGATAGTCCGCAAGTCCCTTTCTTTCTATATGTTTGACCACTTTTAACCCATTTTGGGCGGGAACCCCTTTTGGTGTTAGCATTATGTTATGCTTTAGCTATTGAAAAATAGCAGATCTACAAGCTCATAGCGTGCCACCGAGTGGCGCGCTATGAGCTTGTAGGTCTGCTATTTTTGAAAAATCGAAGAACGACTGACATAGCTTTTTCAGAAAACTGTCAGGATGTAGAAGACATTTTTAGAATCTGATCTCAGGTCAAAATGGGGTAAGCATTAGTATCTTTAACAGCCTATGTTTAACTGTGGTTTCAACTTCTAATTTATTCTTGTTTTCATTTTGTCTGCAGTCAACAATAAGTTTGCGTTACGGTGTAAAGACTGCAAGACCAACATCCACCACCAGTGTCAGTCCTACGTGGAGTTCCAGCGATGTTTTGGCAAAATTGTGAGTTTTCATCCCCCACTGCGAATAGTTATTGGACTCTTATACTGACTAATCTGCTATAAATCTTATACTGACTATAATCTGCTATAAAAAGCCTACTTAGCCTCTCCTCTCCTCTCCTCTCCTCTCCTCTCCTCTCCTCTCCTCTCCTCTCCTCTCCTCTCCATAGCCTCCAGGTTTCAGAAGGGCCTACAGCTCTCCTCTCTACAGCAGTCAACAGAATGCCACAGTATCACAGCTGTTACCCTTCTGTGAGTCCAAAGTCCACACATTGTCCCAACATAATATGGCTTCCATTATAACATTTTAGTTAAATCAGACATATCGTACTTGACATACAGACAGACAAGACATACAGACATACAGACAGACAGTCAGTCAGTCAGTCAGTCAGTCAGTCAGTCAGTCAGTCAGTCAGTCAGTCAGTCACTCACTCACTCACTCACTCACTCACTCACTCACTCACTCACTCACTCACTCACTCACTCAGAAACCCTCTCAAAGATGCAGTCAAAAACATCTCCCAATGTAATTTCAAGTAAACTAAAAGCAACTAAATTCTGCAATATGGCAAAGTCAGTTTTTGCATTGGCAGACTCTGCATCATTGCTGACTCAATGTTTGTTTGTTTATTTCAATGAGCTTTCACAGCCACAGTTCCTCTCTTCGTCTCCGTTTTGTCTGTAAGTAATTCGGCAGTAAAACAGACAATGACAAGTGAAAATCATATGCCCAAAATATAAAACCAAATGTGCCGTTTTTATGCTGTCGTTGCATCTGTTTATAGTAACATTGATTATAAATTTGAGTTCCCAGAAGTTCCCGCATTAAAAGCGGGAAGGGCGATAAAGCGACAGTACCAATTGATTTATAAATAGCTCTTTTTGTCTGGAATCATGGTTGGGACGTATTTTCCAAACCACTGGTTCTCAACGTGGGGTCCAGGAAGGAACCCCACAGGGGTCCTTCAGGGGGCCTCCATCTAAATGATTGATAGTAACCATATTGGAGGTTTCTAGTGTGCAACTCTGAGAGTGTACGGGTCCATTTGTACACTATTTTTTAGTATACATATATTTATTGGTTTTAACAAATTTAAGGACAACAAACAGACATTACACAACAAGAACATAATAACAAACAACAAAAGAAAAGAAAGAAAAGAAAAACAGCTCAGGCACAACACTATTATAAATAAAAAGATTGAATATACAAAGACATGGCAAGAACAATGAACCATAATGACAATAAGTGGCTTTTGAATTTTGATTAGTTAATTAAATTAAAGATCTCATGAAATGCTTCTTTTCAAACTCTTCAAAGTCTTCATCATGGTCCTTCAAACGTGTATTAATAGGTTTAAATAGGATAAATAGGATTTTAATAGGATGAAAAGGTGCCAGCGGTGCTCTGAGCGGCCCAAAAAGGTTTGAGATTAAGCACTGATGTAGAGTATGTCGTGGGGAGTTGACCTGCCTGTCATCCTCTCTGTCGACAGCGCAGTCCAACCGCACGGACCCAGTGTTCGAGACGCTCCGCATCGGAGTCATCATGGCCAACAAGGAGCGCAAGAAAGGACCCGAAGACAAGAAGAATGTGAGTAGAATGTTCCCCGCAGCAAGAGCTTTTAGTCAACACTCTTAGGGCCGATTCATACTCCTATTTTAGAGCCGAATAAAAGTCGGTTCGGCTCTGTAGAGCCTACAATCATACAATGTGACGTCATTTGAGATTCGGGGGGGCGGGTACCGTCCTAAAATCGGCTCTTCGGTGCTACTGAAAACTTCTGACGAGCCAAAATCATTTCGGCACTACAGCGCCGAAACAGCGGTAAAATAGGAGTATGAATCGGCCCTCATTCCCTGCCACAGCAACACTTTAGACCTGCTTTTTAAGTCCAATGATTCCCAACCTGTGTGGGCCACCAGGAATATCAGGATATTTATGTTTGTGGGTCCCCAAATTGGCAGAACACTACAATTCTAACGATAGTATCTACGGTATAATATAATTGAATGGCACACAGGGCTGAGGCCAAACTAGTCTAGGACTATTGAAACTATTGTTTTGTGCTCATGCTGGCATAGTGATACTGGACACAAAAAAGAGTTCCATGTGACAGAGGGGTCTGGATATTCACCAAAACCAGACCAGAACTCCCAACACGGGACTTAGGCAAACAATTATAATATCTTTGCAACCACTATATTAATGTCAAGTATTTCCTACAGCTTTAAATCCAAAAATCTGAACTAACCCTTTAGCCTAAACACAGGGTGTGTATCCCTTTCCTATATCTCGTCAACCACATAATGATTGTATGCACATGCACACCTCGTGCACACTCAACACAGTTGTTCTTCAACTGATGTAATAGTGCTGAACACATGCTTTTAGGGAAATTAAATGGGAAATGAAGTGTATGGCATACACGGGAGAAAGGTTAAGGAGACTAAGTGATGGCTGGGGAGAAATAAAAGTTTGACTGAATTCAACTATGTGCTCAACTTAGCCTGGGGACCTAAATGAGAAATAATGCTCTCTGAATCTGTGAGCCGTGCTCATTAAAACATACTGCCGCTCGCTTCCGGATCCATCATGCAGTAGGTCTGCTGCCCATATGCTGTCAAGCCATGGACTGAGAACTTAATATAAGATTTGATAAACGTTTATTGATATCCCCAGACGGATCAGAATGAAACACACAAGGTTATAAGGTAGGAGTATGAGAGTCATGAACTAAACAAAAATCACACCCGTGTGAACTGAGTGGTGCAACTCCCCCCCCCCTCTCTCTCTCTTGCTCTCATTAGCAGGCAACAGTGCAGCACTATTTCTCTCTCTCTGTTTCTGGCACAACAGCGCCCCTACTGGTACTCATGAGTCATACATGAGTCACACACAAACATAGGTTAACACAAGTCACATAGGTGTCACACGGACATTGCTGTTCCTTGGAGTGGTTGCACCACTCAAAAATAAATAAAAACGAAATACTGAGATAATAATGTACAACGAGATAGAGAAACTACTCTATTGAGGATATAATACTACTTACAGTAGTACTATGAATGTGTGTAAATCTCCATTGACAATTAATAGTATTAACCAGGACAATTCAGGACGACACAAAAACACAAATTGCAACGTCTAACTTGCTTGTCACCTGTGGTCCAGATGATGATGATGATGATGGACGAAGATGAGGCCCAGCCCAAACAGGAGGAGGGGAGGTGTGACGGAGGTGAGTTTAAATCTTATCGAACTATAAATGCACCAAGTCTCTGTGTGTATCTGTACGTACATGTGTACGTTTGTAATCCACGTAACTCGAGAACCGTTCGCCCCCCTCCCCCCCCCCCCCCCCCCCCCCCCCCCCCCCCCCCCCCACCGACTCCGAATTCGAAACACACGTTCCACACCCCCACAGGGAGTGCAGTGCCCGGTGTCGAGTCCGTCGGATAGCCGGTGGTACAGAACCAGCACAAAAGCCTCTGCCCGGGCTCTGGACCTGGTCACCCCTATATCTCCATATATGGAGCTGGCCTGTTCTGACATCTCAGTGTTTGTTCTGACATCTGCATAACACTCCATATGTGGGCATGCCTGACAAAGAACTCCATATACATGTATGGGCATAAAAGTGACACAGACATAATGACTTGGTGGGGTATGACTTGGTGGGGTATGCATATTAAAATTAATAATCCAGCATTCTCCCATTTACAGTAGCATACTGTATAAGTGCTGTTGGGCACACACACCTTGTATCTCTATATTTTAACTGTTACTGCTACTTTTGCGTGGCACAAGCGTATCACGCAAAAGTAGCTAAAACTGCAAATCTACAATTGTTCTACAATGAGCTTGCAGATCTGCTATTTTACCTATTTTTGAGAAATTAATGTCTAAAATGAAATGGTTAAGACAGTCAAGTGTATTTTGGGGTTGTTACTAATGCCAAAACAAATGGTATAACACAATCAGACTAATTAACAAGTGTTTGTCCAATCATTACAAAACTCACCATATATGTTTCATAACACTATTGAACCATGTGGGTAAAATTATTATGAAACCATTCAATAGACTACTAATTCAATGATAGTTTTCCCAAACATTTAATAATTTGAAAGCATGAAATAATGTCTGATTTTTTTTTTTGAATTTGAATAGTAGAGGTGACAGCGAAGCTGGAAAAGGGCGTGGCCTGGACCAGATTTATCTGTAAATGAACGCACATCTGGTCCAATCATCATAAAACCAGTTATCTTTATTACAGTTATTATCAGAAACAGTCAGAAGTGTGTAGACACTTTGCACATTTCAACTTCTAATATGCATGGCTTAAACCCCCGAATAACAGCTTTTTGTCTACAGTGTACACAGTATATTTATATACTGTACTTATTTGCTCATACTTGTTGTGGTTTTGTGGTACACTAGCCAAACAAGAGCCAGAGAAGAAGGGAGACAAAACTGGTGCTGATGATAAGGTGAGAGAATCTGGAGATGATGATGATGACAATCAACAATGAGATTATGAATGATAATGACAAGTGAAAGTTGCTACACTTCCATATTCCAATAGTCTACTGGAATGTTCATGAACCCAGAAATGGTGGTTAGTATAAACTTTTATGATTCAAATGTCATCTATAGGCTTAGAAGATGAGATTAAGCTTGGTTGCTAAATGTTGCACGTTGAGCAATTTGAGTTATTAGCACAATATGTGACCATACCCATTAACATCCTGTATAAGGCAAAAACATCTACATTTCATCATGCTTTAAGTAGCATGGTGACATGTCAAACTGGGGGGTTTTCATGATGCTGAATCCATTCCAAGCATTATTTTTGCAAAAAAAAAACACTCCTTGGCCTAAAAATGGCCATTGCCGTCTTGACAAATGTGATGAGGTCAGCATATTTGGGCAAGCGGCTCACATGTTTCTGCCCGACAGCATCCAAATTGTGTCAATTGTGTGCATTTGTTCAGAGCAAGAAGCCCCAGCCAGGGAAGATTGGCGTGTTCAGTCAGACTCATTACTACCTGGCGCTCTACCGCTTCAAGGCCATAGAGAAAGATGACCTGGACATACAGTAAGTGTTCATTTTCTATCTCTGTCATGCTTTAATTCAGGGGTTCTCAACCCGTGGGTCGCGACCCCTCGGGGGGTCGCCAAATTATTTTAGGGGGTCCCCAAATTATTTTCCAAAAAAAAAAAGAAAAAAAAAAAAAGATTTTTTAAAATGTTTATTTTCACGATTTTTCAAAAATAGCAGACCTACAAGCTCGTAGCGCGCCACTCGGTGGCGCGCTATGAGCTTGTAGATCTGCTATTTTTCAATAGCTAAATTATAACAATGCTTAAAACACCAAAATGGTTTAAGGTTATTGTAGCAGTCAATTTATATTGGGGGTCGGGAGGGGGCGGGGCGGGGGTCCCGAGACATTGCCAAAGCATTTCCGGGGGTCCCCGGCCAAAAACGTTGAGAACCCCTGCTTTAATTTACACGAAAATAGCTTACCCGAAAAAAGCTCACAGCGCTTTGTGAGCTTGTTGATCGGCTATCTTCAGCGCCTTCGTGCTTTTTGCTTCCCTGCTTTCTGTCTGGAAGAAGTCTTTTTACCTACTGTAAGTGAACGTATCAATGTATAATAAGCTTGATTTACTAACAAACGTTTTCAAATAATCAACAAAACAAAATACCAAAAATTGTACTTAAGTACAGTACTCACAGCAAGTACATATACTTAAATTCTTTCCACCACTGCCCACGCATTCACTCTCTCCATCTCTTTCTCTCTCTTGCACGTGCACTCTCTCTCTCTCTCTCTCTCTCTCTCTCTCTCTCTCTCTCTCTCTCTCTCTCTCTCTCTCTCTGTGTCATGTATACTCTCATTTGTTTGGCCCTTGTTGTGTATGTGAGCCTGTGTGTCCTGTGTGTCCATGTTTCAGTGCTGGAGATCGTATCACAGTGATAGATGACTCCAATGAGGAATGGTGGAAGGTAAGCCCTAGTTTTGATTCATCATATGATCCAGCCAATGTGCCTCGTTGCACGCATCCGTGGAAATAATATTATGGGCAGTTTCCTTTAAAAAAAAGAAAACAAATGAAAATAAAGAAGGGAAATAAGCTTCCCCTTGATTAAAATGGCAATAGACAACATTCAGCCACTTGGTGTCACACTTTGGTTGCATAAGTTTGGCTGTTTCCCCTTTGTGTCTAAAAGGCTGTTTCTCCTTTGTGTCTAAAAGGCTGTTTCCTCTTTGTGTCTAAAAGGCTGTTTCCCCTTCGTGTCTAAAAGGCTGTTTCCCCTTTGTGTCTAAAAGGCTGTTTCCCCTTTGTGTCTAAAAGGCTGTTTCCCCTTTGTGTCTAAAAGGCTGTTTCCCCTTTGTGTCTAAAAGGCTGTTTCTCCTTTGTGTCTAAAAGGCTGTTTCCCCTTCGTGTCTAAAAGGCTGTTTCCCCTTTGTGTCTAAAAGGCTGTTTCCCCTTTGTGTCTAAAAGGCTGTTTCCTCTTTGTGTCTAAAAGGCTGTTTCCCCTTTGTGTCTAAAAGGCTGTTTCCCCTTTGTGTCTAAAAGGCTGTTTCCCCTTTGTGTCTAAAAGGCTGTTTCCCCTTTGTGTCTAAAAGGCTGTTTCCCCTTTGTGTCTAAAAGGCTGTTTCCCCTTTGTGTCTAAAAGGCTGTTTCCCCTTTGTGTCTAAAAGGCAGGACTTCTTAAGAACTTATTTTACACCTTTTTAAAGGTGCTGTGTATGTATTTTATTATTTTGTTTGCACGCAAAAATCTATCTACATACACTTTCATTTACTTATTCAACAGTCAACAGATAATCAGCAACGAGTAACAGTTAATAAATTCAATACCCTAAAACCATTTTATACCAAGTACCACCTCAGAAAATATCCATAATACCCTGATGTTAATATACAGGAGCGAAGAACCTGCCCCATCCTATTCAGTTGGCACAGGAGGGAATTTTGTTTGAACTTTGCTCATACTGTCTACATCAGTGAAGCAACCGATTGATACAAAATGGGAAGTAACCGAATAATATTTATTTCAATGAAACGAGGCATACTTTTCACAATGCATTATGCCACAGACCCCCATTTGAAACCATTGTTTTTCTCTACACTCTGGGACCCCAGTCTACCGTACACTCTGGGACCCCAGTCTACCGTACACTCTGGGACCCCAGTCTACCGTACAAGTCTCTGGGACCCCAGTCTACCGTACACTCTGGGACCCCAGTCTACCGTACAAGTCTCTGGGACCCCAGTCTACCGTACACTCTGGGACCCCAGTCTACCGTACAAGTCAATAGGCAAGATGTCACGCATTGTTGTGTCTGTGTGTTCCACCAGGGTAAAATAGGGGAGAGAACAGGCTTCCTGCCTGTTAACTTCATCATCAGAGTGCGATCAGCAGAGCAAGTCTTCAAGGTAACACGCTCCTTTGTGGGCAACAGAGAAATGGGCCAAATCACACTAAAGAAAGACCAGGTGAGCGCACGCACGCACGCACGCACGCACGCACGCACGCACGCACGCACGCACGCACACACACACACACACACACACACACACACACACACACACACACACACACACACACACACACACACACACACACACACACACACACACACACACACACACACACACACACACACACACACAGTAAATGACTCGGAGATAAATCAACCAATCCACAATACTGTTCCCCATTAAGATGCCATCCTGTCCTGATGCCATACTGATGACATGGAGGCTAACTTTAGCAGAGGCACATGCATACAATACTCTACACGCACAACAAAAGCATAATGCAGGAGCACATGTATACAGTATACACACGCACGCACGCACGCACGCACGCACACGCGAGCGTGCACATAGACTCACGCACACCACAACCTTAAAGTGCTGTAATTTGCTGCAGCATAATGTATTGTCCTTCAGGTTAAGTGTCTATGGATTGTATGCTATCTTAATTAAAGCAGCCCTTAATTAAAGCCAAGGTTTCCCCCCCCCCCCCACAGTGAGGATAGATCTGACTTTTCCACTAGTTCTGGTCTATCATTAACACACCTTAATAATTCAGAGAGATTGATCAAGTACAGTGTGTTAGTCTGAAAGACAAGTAACACAGTCAATTTGACTGAATTAAATATGAGCCAATTATAATGCTGCAGTGCATACTTTATAGCTCACAGGTTTACAATGTGTGTATAAATATATATATATATATATATATAAATAAATATATATATATATATACTGTATACTGTCTATACGTAATATCGCTGTCGGGCACACACACACACACACACACACACACACACACACACACACACACACACACACACACACACACACACACACACACACACACACACGGTGAATGAACGTGCCCTCATGTGTCCCCGTGCAGATCGTGGTGAAGAAGGGAGAGGAGGCCAACGGTTACCTGAAGGTCAGCACAGGACGGAAGTTGGGCTTCTTCCCCGCTGACCTTCTGCAGGAGATCTGAGTTTTGGACTGGAGCGCTGCAGTGCATGCTGGGACCCCAGCCAGCCAGGAGCACTGCAGTGCATGCTGGGACCCCAGCCAGCCAGCCAGCCAGCCAGCCAGCCAGCCAGCCAGCCAGGCTGTGGTTGGTTCTGGGTTCTGAGCGTACAGTTGGGTGCCACCGATATTGTCCCTTATCATTTGACCCATTTAGGCCTGACCTCAATTTTTTTTTGAAATAAATATTTTCACGATTTTTCAAAAATAGCAGACCTACAAGCTTGTAGATCTGCTATTTTTCAATAGCTAAATTATAACAATGTTTTAAACACCAAAAGGGGTTCCCGCCCAAAATGGGTTAACTGTCCTTTTGCGCAGATCACGCAAACCTCAGCAAAAAGAAAAGGACAATATCGATGGCCTCCAACTGTAGCGCGACATCAATCACTGATTAGAAACCCTGATTAAAACATTGATTAAAACAAATCACCCCCTCTGTGTCTGAGGAGGATAAAAGGCCATGAAGGAAATAGGAATGAATCCTTGTGGGGTCTTTCCCTTTTCACCGTGGGAGTGTCGAATCCACTATAAGGATGCAGTGAATGTAGACTGTAGGCCTATATGTAGGCTTACAGTAAGTAGAACTGTGTGAATGTACTGTATATTTGGAACCCAGAGGCTATATATACTGTATACAGTATTATCTATATATATATACACAGCGTTTATACACTGATGGGGACAGTAGAGCTGTTAGCTCTGAAGGCTGCTGTCAGACGCGAGTCCCCTACTCTATGTCCATATATGGAAACCACTTGAAACTAGAAGGCCTGGAATAGCTAGTCAAAAAATTCCAGCATATATTTCAAACAAATAATTTGTATTTATTTATTCTTTTTTTAATCCGGAGTTCCGGACACTTTTTTAAAATGGTGAAAATATGTACTATATTCACTATATATCTACAAGCTTTTAGATAGTTTTGCTATTTTGTTGAACAACAGATATATATATAGAATTCAGCCTACACCAACGCTCCAACGCAAATTGAACCCAGCCACTAACCATTACTGTCTGTTTATTAAAGGAACTGCAGGGGAAAAACATTGAATACGTTTTTGTAAAATATTCCAATATATGTTTGTATTGAATAACCTGTAGGTAACTTCTGTGCGTATTACAATCTCAGAGCTTTGCCTTCCTGTTTCAATATGCTGTTTAATGGACATTTAGGCTTTTCATTAAAAAAATTAAAAAGGTCCAGCTGAAAATGTGTTATTTTTTTATTTCATCTCTTTGGTCCTCACTTTGGAGTTGAATGATTTTAATATACTCTCACTCTCCAGAAAGACACACTGCTCTCGTAATGTCAAATCCTGACAGACTGTAATAGCTCATTTCTTTATTATACTGTAGATAATAAGTTGAAACTGGATAAAGGAGCAATATGAACGCAGATAAAGCTATGACCACAAGTTCTAATATCTCTACATGAGGGAGCGTATGGTTGCTGTCGGGTAGAAACCTTGTACTGTATGTCCAAAACCGTTTAAAAGAAGTGACAAAAGCCAATC
Organism: Electrona antarctica; assembly: GCF_951216825.1. Classification (NCBI taxonomy): domain Eukaryota; kingdom Metazoa; phylum Chordata; class Actinopteri; order Myctophiformes; family Myctophidae; genus Electrona; species Electrona antarctica. The sequence continues at coordinate 12,233,661 of NC_136790.1, forward strand.
TACAAGCTCACAATGCGTCATGAGCTTGTAGATCTGCTACAGTATTTGTATGATGAAGTGGTAGGACATTAATCTATGAAAAAACAACCTAATATTGAGATACAAGGTTTCTGCCTGACAGCAAGGATATATAAGAGGATTGATTCCCTGACATTCAGATCAGAGCCTAGCAGAAATGCACTACACTCAAGACCCATAAGATTTCTGTCTAAAGTTAACTTATAGTCTCATAATGAACTTGTCTAGAGGGACGTGCCATTCATTCCACAGGTCTGTATCATGATGCCTTATTGGGACACTGTTGTTGCCCACTTTCCATCAGCTGTTGTATGGCACTGGTTCTCAAAGTGGGGGTTTCAGGGGGTCCCCAGTCAAATAAACACTTTCAAAAACAGAAGTTCAGCCCTCCACCCAGAGAGAGAGAGAGAGAGAGAGAGAGACACAGAGAGAGAAAGTGAATATGAAATTGTCACAGAATGGGGGCTGGATTTAATGTCTATATTTAGATCATTTACCAGCAGATTGCTGGAATAGCAATGGGAAGAATGCATAAATGTTTTCATGTGGGGAGAGAGAGAGCGAGAGAGAGATTTCCCATACATGAAGGGGACATACAGAAATGAACACAAGCACACAGTGAGTGGATGCTTGACTATGTAAAGAGATGGCTCCGGATCAGGAATGCAGGGAATGGCATGGGCACGCATCCCCCGAGAGGCGTCCCAGTGTTAACCAGCACACATGGCTAACATGACACCTATAGACAGACAAGCACAGGTTCACTGCACTGCGCTCGCTGCTGCTTCCATCTGCTCTTTCTTTTCAACCCTCTCCATCTTTTCCCGTCTCCTCTGATTGTCGGAATTCCTCCTTTCTGTCTTTGTTTGGTTATTTCTTTCTTTCGCTGTCATTTATTTCCCCCCCCCCCCCCCCCCCCTTTCCCAACCACTTCAGCCCTATTTAAGAAAGATTTTTCTTTTTTACTTTTCAAAAATTGTCAATTAGCTATTTTTAAAAACTAAATTGGAATGTTGTTTTTGTGTGCCTAATGACATGACCAAAAATAGGGACAACCTATACTCGGCTATACGTAGAGCCAACTCAGCTATACGTAGCTGAGTTGGCTCTGGAGCCTACTTGGTCTGTTCTATACGTAGCTGAGTTGGCTCTGGAGCCTATACGTAGAACCTATACGTAGATGAACCTATACGTAGATGAACCTATACGTAGCTGAGTTGGCTCTGGAGCCACTTGGTCTGTTCTTGTTTCATTGATTCCTTCTTCTAATCTACACCTTAATGTCCAAGTCAGAAATGGCAGATAAGCTTCAACGGGGGGGATGGAGAGAGAGAGCTTCAACGGGGGGGATGGAGAGAGAGAGAGAGAGAGAGAGAGAGAGGAGAGAGAGAGAGAGAGAGAGAGAGCATGAATGAATAAAGACATTAACCACGTTGACCACATGAACCCTCTCAGAGTGTCTCTCATTGTGCTGTTACACATCCACACTGTAGTGAGAAGGATGAGTTGTGTGCTGCGGTCACGCCTCCCTCTCTGTCCTCTTCTGTCTGTCAGAGGAAGACAGGCTGTCTGGAGCAGGTAAAGCTCGGCTGTAGGCTTCAGCACTCCCCTGATTGGACAACAGGCCACCCCTTCAGACACGGGTCACCTCCTCCTGAGAAACGGCCTCTGCTGCTGCAGACCGGGGGTTCACAGCTGCCATGTTATTGTCATCCCAGACCCCCTGACCTTGCTGCTCTAGACAGGCGGTGTTCCTCAAGGCTTGTGTGTGTGTGTGTGTGTGTGTGTGTGTGTGTGTGTGTGTGTGTGTGTGTGTGTGTGTGTGTGTGTGTGTGTGTGTGTGTGTGTGTGTGTGTGTGTGTGTGTGCGCGTGTGCGCGTGTGCGTGTGCGTGCGTGCGCATGTGTGCGCACACACATGGATGCATTGGAGAGAAGACAAGGCAAGGAGAAGGCTCAAATGATGCCAAGTGTGCAGTTAAGACGGAGTATCTTACTGTAATTCCTCCAAGGGAGGACACACTTTGTGCCACACTTTGATTCCATTATGCCACATTTTGATTCCACCATGTGCCATATACTGGTGTGGTCCCTGACCACAGATGATTAGCTTAATAATGTGCAACATTGTTTTCTCCAGTAAGAGGTGGTGCCTGAGGTCGCGTGCAGGCATCTGCCTGGGTGACAGCAGACTGCTGGACGAGCGCTGGTGTTTGGCATGGGGGGGTCAGATCAACATATGGAATTAATTCTGTACTGGCCATATATGGAGTGTGTCTTGAGTGTACAGTGTTTGATGAGGTCAGATCAACATATGGAAGGTCAGAACAGGTCAGCTTCATATGGAGATCTAAGGGTTTGAGGCCAGATTTAGAGTTGCTGGCCAATATTGATGACATCAGGGATCTCCATATATGGGCTTAATTTGATCATCCCTGATGATGTCACGTGATGTCACGACCAACCAACCAACACACTGATGGGAAATGCACGATTCGGTCGCAATAAGTGTATGGCTTCTGTACATTTTTTAAAGTGACAATTTAAAGACTTTTTAATTTAAATAATTAGGCCTACACCTTTCTGTGTCAAAAGTAATCAACAAACTATACTATTAAAAAAATGTAAAATATTGACCAAATTGTGAAATAGCTGAGGCACATGAGGCCGAAACTTGTCGGTTGTCTGTCAGAGATGTATAAACCATGTGAAAATGAAGGCCAATTGGCTATTCCTTCATTCCCATTTGTAGCTTTGAGCCTTGCACCTATAAGATTAAGTATAATATTATAAATTATAACTAATTTGGAGTGTTGCGGGTTTTCTGCTTTTGCAGTTTCTCTTTCTCTCAAATTGTCATCTAGGCCAGTAGCCTAGGCCTAGAAAGAGGCAAAGTGGGGTGGGGTCCCCAGCTCTTAATGTTTTCACTGGCTTAGACCAGCAGAGGGTGCTGTGGTACCTCCTATAGCACAACGCACCTGATAGCCTATTAGTTAGCAGGCCCATCCATGCCTGCACGGCCCTGCAGGTAAACATGCTATATCTACTCTGTCCTGGATCAAGCTGTGAGTTCCAGTTGTGAAGAGACCACTGTAAGTCAAAACGCTTTTAGAGAGGACATTTTAAATGCAGATGGTCGTGTGGTGTTTTGGCGATGTGCAGAGTTCTGGGATTGATCCATGTGGACGTGGTTATATTGTCTGCAAAAGCTGTCTTAGCACAATAACCCTCATGTTTTCTGCCTATACACAATAGCCTACACATGCTTCACATACGTTTCATTCAGGACATGCTTTGCACCAATTTGAAATAGGGCTAAACAGTCAGTTGAAACCAATGGGAACCGCTGCAGAAGTCGTCAAAAGTCAGTGACAATTCCTATAGTTTTCGTTGTTAGTTTCATTAAACTGTTGTTTTATCCACTTTTCAATTTTAAAATGTCAGCTGACTACTTTGAAGGGCTCGTGCCAAGCGAGTTATCTCGGTATACTCAGAGCCATCTAATAGAACAGAAGAGTTACAATATTGAGGGGGGCGGAAACCGAGCGCTCGAGCGCTGTTCATGCAGCCTGAACTGAGACAGGCTGGAGTTGGAAATACATTGTTTTCAACGAGGGCGGCGCAAATAAGAGCTATTTTAAGCATGTGTGCAACATGACAACTGTTTTAAAGTATTGTACAGTAACAACTAAAGTGTCTTTAATGTTTATGTTGTACTATTACTACAACACAATCTAAAATAAAGGGGTTTAAGTCGCACTAACACACATTTTAATTCGTTTTTAATATGTCCATTAATTTCACATTATAATATTCACATATTGTCATCTTAAATATGGGGCCAGAGCCCCCTATGTGTCATCCGTCAAATTGCAGATGACAGAGAGAGGCTTCCAGACTCTTCTCAAATCTCGCGAGAGTTTGTTTCTGGGATAAAGAAAGGTCGATAACAATATAGATGTTCTCCTAGCCGCAATTTGCAACTCTAGATTTTTTTATAATGGGATGAATCTAGAGTTGCAATACCCTCCATTGACTCCCCACTCATCATTTTGCGTTTGCGATCTGCTTGTCTTAAACGACGTTAAACTCACCAACATTGCAGCTGTAGTCCAAGCTTGAATTATTCTCTTTCAATCT